>NC_137621.1:44442765-44450265 GCF_963280865.1 Gymnoscopelus braueri | reverse complement strand
AGAAATAATTTCTACTGAAATAGCAGAGCCACAGTCCAGCTGTCTACACACTACAGACAATGTCTTCTGGTTCCAGTCCCAATTGTCATTGACTGGTCTCCACTGTTGTTGGTGTTTCATCTCCAGTCTACCAGTACAGTTACTGGTTCCTCCAACCAACCTCAGATCACCAGACTCTGTACAGAGATAAGAGAGTGAGCAGTAAATCTCGTAATATAACTTTTATATATATATATATATAACGTTTGTCTTATAGCCTACTTTTTCGTCTCAGGCATGTCATATTTAAAATGTCTTCTGAAAACTTTTATGTTAAGGCATGTTCATAGTTTTCATTTACTTTAAGTCCTTATTGCCATTACGTATCCTTTTTGTCATGTTGTGTAGATCACATTTTTGTGTTGTTTCTATTATATTTTTTGACGTTCAAATAAAACCTGCACTGACTAATCACACACTACAAGTTCCAAATGTTATTAATCAGCATGAGCCTTATTTTGAAGTAGCTAGCTACAGCTACTGACTGAAAATGTTTCTCATGCAGGGATTACACGTGCACCTCACAAAGACATACATTATTATTATTAAGGGTTCGAGGCCTATCAGGCTCGAAGCCTTATTGCATCTCTACACTTTCGCTATTATTAAGGTTTCGAGGCCTATCAGGCTCGAAGCCTTATTGCATCTCTTGGCTTTCACTGTTATTGAGGGAAACTAGTAACCCGCTTATTGCTGCTTGCAGCTATATTTATTATTATTATTATTATTATTATTACATGCAATAATATAATTTCTGCCGTCCAATAGTATGTAACTCTTTACTCATTACTCAAACAATGGCACTAATAGGCAGACCGCTTTATGCTCCAATATCACACCTAACCTAAAAACACAAGACTGAATGATCATGACATCACCACAACCAAAACTTTCATTAATTGTATTACTGGAAGAACAGGACACTTATGATATTGTAACTGACTATTAGAAATGTATTATTTGGTTCTAAATATCCACAGGTTGACAAACTAGACATAGCTAATGTTCTGGACACTTTAATTACATTGTGTAGATATCCATTGACATTCTACCCGGAAATACCTCTTTCTTTACAAACATTCAAACGTTCTGATCTGGTCTTTCCATATACGCCTAATTCGGTTCTTAAGTCTGACGTCATTTTGTAGTCCGACGTCACGTCCGGGTCCAAAAGCCACCAGCGCCGTACACTCTTCATTGTAAACAAACATGTTGGAACCCGTAAATCTTTTTACAATAACGTCCTTTTTCAGAAATGAACCATTGAGGGTTAATAAGGGTCTTAATGCTAATATCATAGACAGTAAAAAGTAGGCTAATATATATATTTATATTTGTATTTATTTATTATCATTATTAACATTATAATATATATTTTTTATATTTATTTATATATATATTTATATATAGATGTAAATAAAAAAAACGATTTCCTCTTCTTTTTGTTGTTGCCAGGAAAGCGGTAGAATGACACTTTAGTCGTTATTTTAGTCTCAGATCTGTTAAAACAGCGAGGGACACAGCACTGCGCATATTGGGAAAATACACACTGGGACCCGGAAGTTATTCTAGCGGGGCGCAGCGTCACGTCTGAACAACCGAATAGGCCTACAGAGTATAATCAGTGCAATCCTGCCAAGACATAACCAGTAATTCTACGCACATAATGTTTACTATCATGCAAGTGCATGCCTTCAAAACATACATGCTTTTTGGGTTGATTCAATGCTGCACATCATCGCCAGCCTATCAGATCTCTGCCTATGCCATTCTGTCTCTAAAAGATCTAAGTAGACCACCCGGCCTGGCGGACATATGTGCTCCGTAGCGAGCCCCATGATTTATTTTATTTTCTTCTCATCATTTGAGGAATTTGACAGATATTTTTACAAGAGTTTGAAATCTGCCATTACAAGCAACATAATAAAGACTTGCATTTTAATATCTACAATCCCACAGCACTGCTCAGCTATTTAGAATGCTCATTTATTAATTGCATGAGCTGCTTTCTTGTTCAATCTATTCTGTTTCTATGGCTTATTGCGCATATTGCATTTTGCGTTTGCATTTTGCCTATGGCATTCCTTGGCCCCCGTATTGCTGCTTGCAGCTATATTCATTATTATTGTCTCCGCCGTAGGTGGAGAGTATGTTTTCGCTTCGTCCCGCTGTGTGTGAGCAAACATTGTTAGCCAAGCTAACATTGGTCAAGCTCCACGTGACACATGTCAATATGTTGACACCAATGCCTTTGATTGGCTAGAGGGACGCATGACGAAATAAAA
Organism: Gymnoscopelus braueri; assembly: GCF_963280865.1. NCBI lineage: Eukaryota > Metazoa > Chordata > Actinopteri > Myctophiformes > Myctophidae > Gymnoscopelus > Gymnoscopelus braueri. The sequence goes on along the minus strand of NC_137621.1, from coordinate 44,447,941 downwards.
TCCTATAAATAGGTGTGTCACTTCAAAAAGGCTTTTTTTTTAAGTGAGGTAAGACAGGATCAATCAGTCTTGATTGGAACAGTACCTTCCAGTCCAAATCACCCGTCCGTGCGTGTGTGTGTCCCTCTGAGAACACCTAACATTGGTCAAGCAAAGGCGCAGAAGGCCAAAGCTAAGAAAGCATACTCATCTACAACAGTAACACAGAAGAGGACTATAGAGTTGAATTGATCCCACAACAACAAGGCCGAAGTCTTAATACTGTAACAATTGGCCACCTTGATCAAATACATTATGTAGCACTAGAGAAAACTGACATAGATCAAACACACCAATCAACTGCTGAAACTGTTCAAGACAACAATGAAGATGAAGAAGACAGACAAGTATTTGAACAAACCAGTCAATTACGACCACTCCCATATGACACATTGCTTCAAGAAGAACATTCTTTAGATGCAAACACTACATATTCAGTCGCCCCTGCAGAACACCAAAAACCACGCACATTCTACCAACAGTACCTTGCAGTACAAATCCCCCGTCCGTGGCGTGTGTGTGTTCCTCTGAGAACACCTAACATTGGTCAGTTTTACGTGACATCACAATATGTAATATAAATATATAAATAGGAGGCTGAGATCACACAATGTAACTAACTCCCATTATGCAAACTAAAGAAGCAGCAAATGAGCATCTGAAACCTGATGAAGACGCAAAGGCGCAGAAGGCCAAAGCTAAGAAACAGAGAGAAGGAATGAAATTAAGAGTATGTTTTCGCTTCGTCCCGCCGTGTGTTAGCATGGCCCCTAGCCAAGCTAACATTGGTCAAGCTCCACGTGACACGTGTCAATATGTTGACACCAATGCCTTTGATTGGCTAGAGGGACGCATGACGAAATAAAATCCTATAAATAGGTGTGTCACTTCAAAAGGTCATTTATGTCTTTTGAAGTGAGGTAAGACAGGATCAATCAGTCTTGATTGGAACAGTACCTTCCAGTACAAATCACCCGTCCGTGCGTGTGTGTGTCCCTCTTGAGAACACCTAACATTGGTCAAGCAAAGGCGCAGAAGGCCAAAGCTAAGAAAGCATACTCATCTACAACAGTAACACAGAAGAGGACTATAGAGTTGAATTGATCCCACAACAAGGCCGAAGTCTTAATACTGTAACAATTGGCCGCCTTGATCAAATACATTATGTAGCACTAGAGAAAACTGACATAGATCAAACACACCAATCAACTGCTGAAACTGTTCAAGACAATGAAGATGAAGAAGACAGACAAGCATTTGAACAAACCAGTCAATTACGACGACTCCCATATGACACATTGCTTCAAGAAGAACATCTTTTAGATGCAGACACTACATATTCAGTCGCCCCTGCAGAACACCAAAAACCACGCGCATTCTACCAAGACGACCCGTTCTACCAAGACGACCCATGCTATTAAAATAGCACGGGTCTGCTGGCGGAGACTTGTGCTCCGAGGAGCACATTTTCTAGTTATTATTATGTACCCGAGCAGGTGACTCCAACAACCATGTCAGGTGAGCAGGTGTTTCTAGTTGAGTTTGAAGTTCCACAGTCCAGGAGAACAGACTCATTGCCATCACACTGGAACTCTTTGGTCCACATTGGAGCCTTCACTTCTCCATAGAGCACCCCCTGGAGGACTGAAGGAGCCCCACATCCAAGCTGCCTACAGACCACCTGTGCATCCTGCTGGTCAAAGTCACCTTCACACACTGAGACCCACGACTGGTTAGACTTCACCTCCACTCTGCCTGAACACAATCTAGTCCCATTCACCAACCTCACAGACTCTGAAGAGAGAGAGAGAGAGAGAGAGAGAGAGAGAGAGAGAGAGAGAGAGAGAGAGGAGAGAGAGAGAGAGAGAGAGAGAGAGAGAGAGAGGGGTGGGGGAGAGGGAGAGGGAGAGGGAGAGAGGGGGGGTAGATGGACAGGGATCATTTTCAGAACAGAACAAAATACTTTGTCACAAGAACAGCCGGGCAATTGTCTAGATTAATGTTTCTCAACAGAGAAGGTTAATCAGTTCAGGGGGCTCTAAGGGTAATATTTTAGAAGTGCCAGTCTGCCATGCATTTCTACCATGTTAAAGACTCGCTGGTGATTTTAAACTTTTGGAGTGCTGATCCTCCTGGCACAAATGAATGGAAACGGGATGCTAGCCATCATCTTCTTCTTCTTCATCATCATCATCAGTCCTCCCCCAGGAGACCGTAAAAGCCCAAAGCCCCCAGGGGTCCGCACAAGAACCCCCCCAGCCCACCCCACCCCACCCCACCCAGCTGCACTCTCATGCACACAAATTAACAGATAGACACAAAGACAGATTTTTTTTTAGAGTCATTGTCTGTGTTACCTGAACAGATCACCTCTAGTCTGTAATTGGAAGTATAAGACATTTTTGTTGCACACTCCCTCAGTGAAGATTCAGACCCTTCACAGGCATTTGTCGTCTTCCATACAGTTTGACGTGTAGAACTATAACTAATTATTGTTAAAACAGCAGAACCACAGTCCAACTGACTGCAAACTACAGATGATGACTTCAGGTTCCAGGATGACAAACCATCCAATGGTCTCCACTCTCCCTGGTGTCTCATCTCCAGTCTACCAGTACAGTGACTGGTTCCTCCCACCAACCTGCCATCATTGGACTCTGTACAGAGACAAGAGAGTAAATGCTGCAGTACATTCCAAAAGAAGCCAAACGTTTTTTTCGGCTTCAGCAGGGCTTGCCGAACTGTATGAAGTTCTTAGAGGATCTACAGTACAGGTACAGTGCTGGAACGGTGGATCTCCACTCGTTTTATTGTCTCCGCCAGGCCGAAAGAGTATGTTTTGCCCCCTGTCTGTCCGTGTGTCCGTGTGTCCGTGTGTCCGTGTGTGTGTCATTCTGTCTGTGTACAGCTAATCTCCAGCACCATTGGCTTGATCACAGCGAAACTATGCACACACACTCCCTGGATACCACAGCAGAACCTCTGCCCCAAATTTTTCACATGGGCCTATTATAGCGCCACCAGGTGGCCGATTTGTGCAAAACACATTTTTGGACAGTACTCCTACAGATTTTGTCCAAAAATTTCGCAAATCGGTACACAGTATCTCTATAGTCATTAAACAAAACCAGTCTTTCAGATTTTTCATATTCCATCCTGATTGGCCAAAAATTTACTTCCAAAGTTTGCAGGAGTACTCCGTTTTGAACAAAATGCCTCAAATCATGAACACAGCATGCAATTTCCGTGAAATGTTGCACATACATTCCCATTAGGCAGAGGAAGAAATGCCACTTGAAAATTTTCAAATCAGCCTCATGGTGGCGCTATAACAGGCCGATTCCTGTTTTTACCTATAACTGCACCGATCTGTGTAAAACTGTGTATGTGAACTCCGGACCACCTAGAGGCCAAGGAAAAACCTTTGCCCTGCATTTTTCACATTTGCATTTTATAACGCCACCAGGAGGCCGACTTATGTAAAACATTTTTTTTTATATTAAGCCTTCAGATTTTATCCAAATTTCACGCAATTCGGTACACATGATCTCTGTAGTCTTGTGATCAAGACGGATCTGATAACATTTTCATATTCCATCCTGATTTGCTAACATTTTCATATTCCATCCTGATTTGCTAACATTGACATCTAATGTTTGCAGGAGTGGCCCGTTTTGAACAAAATGCCGCAAATCATGAACGCAGCGTCCGATTGCGGTGAAACTTTACACTCACATTTGCACTACGTTGAGGAACAAATGCCACCCTTTTAACATTGCCCTATTATAGCGCCACCAGGAGGCCACCTTTTGCAACACTTTTATTTTTTATTTTACTCATACAAATTTTGTCCAAACATCATGCAAATCGGTACACATTATCTCTATAGTCAAGTGATCAAGATGGTTCCGTCCGATTTTCCATATTCCATCCTGATTGGCGAATTCCGAACATTGCTGGCCCACAATAACCTACCTGTCTGACCTGGCGGAGACCTGTGCTCTGAGGAGCACTTTTTCTAGTTCATTATCTTTCTACGTGCTTTGGCAAATTGGTCACAGAGCCCTTGCAACATATTGTGTTTATGGTCCTTCAGAGAGGGACCATGAACATACCTTTGTATTTTTAAAGAACCTTGTAACATTGTTTGAAAAATGTTTTTTTGTATTTTTTATTACCTGAGCAGATGAGAGAGTCTTGTTAGGTGAGCAGGTGTTTCTAGTTGAGTCTGAGGTTTCACAGTCCAGGAGACTAGACTCGCTGCCTTCACACTGGAACTCTTTGGTCCCCATTGATGTATTCACTTCTCCATAGAGCGCCCCCTGGAGGACTGACGGAGCTCCACAGCCAAGCTCCTTACAGACCACCTGTGCATCCTGCTGGTCAAAGTCACCTTCACACACTGAGACCCACGACTGGTTAGACTTCACCTCCACTCTGCCTGAACACACACTAGTCCCATTCACCAACCTCACAGACTCTGGAGAGCGAGAGAGAGGGAGAGAGAGAGAGAGAGAGAGAGAGAGAGAGAGAGAGAGAGAGAGAGAGAGAGAGAGAGAGAGAGAGAGAGAGAGAGAGAGAGGGGGGGGCACGGACGGAGAGAGATGGACAGGGATGATCATTTTCAGAAAAGAACAAGATACTTTTTCACAAGAACAGTCGGGCAATTGTCTAAAATAATGTTTCTCAGCAGAGAAGGTAATTAAGTTCAGTTGGCTCTATAGAGGCAATAGTTTAGAAAGCGGGCCTCGTCTAAAATGTAATAAAATGTTTACATTTAGCATTTAGAATAAGTAGAGTATAAGCAAGAACTCAATTAACAACAAGGTAAACAGTCACACAAAGTACAGTACAGAAAGAACAATGTAGTGCCTCGAAGAAAATAGGATACAAGTAAACAATGAACCTAGAATCTGTCTAAACAATCTAATCAAACGGACGCAAATGCACAAAAAGACAGATAGGTAGATAGATATATGGTAGTCATTGTTTGTGTTACCTGAACAGATAACCTCTAGTCTGTAAGTGGAAATATCAGTTATCATTGTTCCACACTCGCTCAGTGAAGACTCAGACCCATCACAGGAAGATGTAATTCTCCATATACGGTGAGGTGCAAAACCAGAACTACTTTCTG
>NC_137621.1:42577765-42612765 GCF_963280865.1 Gymnoscopelus braueri | reverse complement strand
GCACGCACGTTTGACTATAAATGAGAAGTGGCACAGTGACAGGCCAGCCCGTGGAGTGGATGGGGGTAAAAAGAGACTATCCAGAGGGATGTCTGTCAGCTCTAGAATGCAGAAGTACGACCTCCCACCCAGCACTGCCTGTCAATCACACTCAATGCCCCGCCACACACACATACACACACACACACACACACACACACACACACACACACACACACACACACACACACACACACATACACACACACTAGGGCCAGATAGAGAGAGGGGGATGGAGAGAGATGATAGACAATGTGAAGTGAGCGAGCGAGTGACTGAGATAGAGAGAATCCAAAGACAGGCAAGTAATGCATTGCATGAGCTCTTAGATTTTTTTGCATTTTTGTCTTTTAAAGTTGAGAACAAGTAAAAATGTGGACAACAGGAAAGTCAAACCGGACAATAGGGAAGACTAGAGAGAATTGGAAAGTATTGTTCCTGACGAACAGTACTTTGAGTACTTCATATTTGACTCTCCATTTACTTCCTCAATGAAATAAAACTTTTAAGAAGTTTTTTCCCACCTTTTTTTTGGGGGGGGGGGCAAAAAGTCTGAAACATTTCAAAAAGTTATAGTATAGCCTCCATAGTATAAGCATACAGTACAGTAGAAGCCCACGCTTCCCAAAGAAGATGAATGGTAGCATTTTGAAGTTTGAATGACGTTTCTAGGTGGAAGTATGAAGGAGGAGAAGGGGTCCAAAGTTTTGGGAGGGATAAATAATAAGAGTGGAAGCGATATGAGTGGGCTCTCTCCCAGCAGGCCCTCTAACTGGAAAAATCCTTAAAGTGTGAAAAGAGTTAACAGGAGCTTCTTGCTATAGCAAGGAGATCAATATCAACAAACATTTTTGATTGATTGATAATACTTTATTAACGCGTTAAAAACAGCGCGGCGAGATCCTCAAGAGGGAGTGTACTGGCCAGTGGTGTAAAGTAACTAAGTACATTTACTCAAGTGCTGTACTTAAGTACAATTTCGAGGTACTTTTACTTTACTGGAGTATTTCCAATTGTCTATACTTTTACTTCAACTCTCAGATGCTAATATTGTACTTTTACTCCACTACAATTATTTGAAAACTTTAGTTACTAGTTACTTTGCAGTTATAAATTATTACGTTATAGAACATACATTAACCACTTTAGCCCTATTTTATACCTTGGCTATTTTCAAACATTTTAGTACTTTTACTTTTGGTACTTTAAGTACATTTTGATACCAATACTTTTGTGCTTTTACTCAAGTACATTTTGAATTCCGGACTTTTACTTGTAACTTGAGTACTTCTACATTGCAGTATACGTTTACTTAAGTAAAACATTCAAGTACTTTTTCCACCACTGGTACTGGCCTACATAAAATTAATAGAAGAAAAGAAACAACACGCCTCGACTGTTGAAAACCTCAAATTGTAGTCGTTTGCTCAAGTGCTACAAATAGACTACAGTACAAAGACTAACTTAGATAAGCCATTTGAGCTGAGCTCAAACAGTGCTATTTGGAAGCCCAAAGTGGGCAGGTGGAAACAGTGGCAGCTAGCTAACTGTGGGAGTTGGAGACCAAACAGGATAGCAGTTGAAAAAGCAGGGATTTTGTTTCATATATTTCTATTGAACTTGCATTCAATGAAACCTGACCAGTGGGCCATTCAAAACGGCAGCCAAGCCTCCCTCTCTGCCCACAGCAGAGCATATGACACAGGGAAGAAGCACATTCAAACAGGAGCTTCTTAACCCATTAAAACCGGTAAAGTGACGTTGTAGATTTTAGAGGAGCTACTCTTAGGATTTAGAACAGCGGTTCTCAAAAATAGTAGATGTACAAGCTCACAGCTTGGCACGACGCACTGCAAGCCTGTACATTTGCTATTTTTGATAATTCTGTTTAAAAAACATTTTCAGATGGGGGTCCACGGTCAAATGTTGGGGGTCCTTGGCACGAAAAAGTTTGAGAACTACTCATTTAGAAGGCATTTGTAGAATCGGCCTCAGGTCTTAATGGGTTAAGGGACAGCCACTTTCAAAAAGTGGGGGGGAACAAAAGGGATTTCTTTGAAAGTGGATAAATTAGTAATCTCATCTTCTACACCTGAAACCTGGCACAGAGCCATTATCGGCCATCACTCTTCAGTAGCAAAAAAAATGTGGCAACAAGGAATACTGGCAGTTGAAGATCTTGGACCCAGGGGACTCGACCTGTCAGTGTTTATCCACAAGTTTCCTAGGGCGTTGTGGGCATCACTTCCTGTCGATTTGATCAGGTATCAGGGATCAAATCGACGGGAAGTGATGCCCACAACGCCCTAGGAAACTTGTGGATAGAAGTGGTGAAGTCACGGTGCAGGGATATATCTCAAGCCCTTCCAGCACACACGGAACTCCAGCCTCATGTCGGTGGCACAGACCCCTCAGTTCAGCTCTTAGAACAACAACAACACCACCACCACAATGGAACAGGTGAGAAAAGAGCAAGAAAGCATTACAGACGACACCGTCGTAAACAATTAATCAAAGACAGAGAAAGCCAACGGCAAAGACCTTACTTCACTCTTGACAGAACAAGTGGAGAGAGCCACAGCGAGAGCAAGAGAGCCAGCGGCGAGAGCTTGTTCCAATGTCGGTACAGGTGAAAGAGCTGAGCCACCGGAGCGAGAGTCACGGAAGAGACCTCACTGCTCTGAAAGAACTTGTGTGAACTATACCGCTGGAGAGGAACTCAAGAAGAGAGGGACACTGCAAAACTGGATGGTTTGCAGTGGTGTAAAGTAACTAAGTACATGTACTCAAGTTTCAAAATATTTTTATACATGACAAACTTGTGAAATGGGACAAACTGCATAATGAGTACTTTTAATTTTGGTACATTTTGATGCCAATGCTTTTGTACTCTAACTCAAGTCAATTTTGAACACCGGACAGAGTATTTCGTGTTATTGATACTTTTACGCAAGTACAAAATGTCAGTACGGCATGGGCCGCAGTGTGACGGTCCAGGCACCCTATAGGCTGCGTGTCACCCCCCCCCCATCTCTCTCCCCATTTCCTGTCAGCATACTTTCCTTATTCCCTATAAAAAATGTCAGTACTTCTTCCACCACTGGATGGTTTGACAGTATAGGCGACCTCTGCCTCACTGAGTCTGAGCCACGGACCACTGACTACGCTCAGCACCCAGCAGGATGATCCCCCTCCCCCCCCCCCCCCCCCTTGCTCCACCAGAGCACCGGACCTGCAAAAGCAGACGTTGTGTTACTTATCGACTCAAATGGAAAACTCATCGATGAAGCAAAGGATTTTACTTAGACACTAAGGTGACACTAAAATGTTGGTGTCCAAACACACAAGGCGGCGTGTGTGGTTTTAACCAATTAAAACAAACATTTCGATTTTAGTGTTGGCTTTTTTTCTGCTTTTTTTTTACTTTCTTTTTATTTCAGTTTTGGCAACTTATGCAAATACATCATATTTTTTACAACATTTTTTTTTTTTTTTCATTCTTTTTTTTTAGACAAAGCAGAAATAAATAAAATACAAAAGCATAAATCAAGCGTTGGCTTGATTGAAATAGCAGATATGTAAGCTTCGTGCCGCACTGCGAGTTTGCACATCTGCAATTTTTGAACGTTTTTGAAAAATCTTGAAAAATATAGTTGCAAAAGAACCCTTCCATCAAATCACTCTAGGATCACTTTTTATCTGAAAAGAGCAGACACAGGAAAATATATTCTCTGCCCTGTAAGCTCTGCAACATAAAGAAGAGGCACAAAACAGCCTGGAGCAGTACATAGTAAGCAATGACCATTAACGGAATAATACAGCCTCTTCTACTCCTTTCTGGTCCAGATCTACCCTCAAGATAAAGAAGGTGTAGAGCTGATTATCACTCTCTAAATGCGAAGCAAAACGAGCAAAGAAACTGACCAGGGAAAGGTGGTTTGATTCAGACTGCAAAACCATTAGGAAGACATTGAGAAATAGCCTAAAACCATATAGTTTAGCAATAGAGAAGTGCTGACACAGCTGTCAAAATATTAGGCAGGAATTCTTTCCGAAATTTGAAGAAGGAAAAAAAGAAACGAAAAAATGCCCTGAAGTCTGACAAAAAGGCAGAGAATTACTCCTCGTTCTGGGGAGGAAGAATTTGCAGTGTTGGCTGTTAAACATGAATGAGTGAATGAATGAGTGAGTGAGTGAGTGGATAACAGCGTATGAAGTGAGTGAGTGAGTGAGCGAGCGAGTGAATGAGAGGATAACGGCGTGTGCGGTAAGTGAGTGGAGCCTGCGATTAAATAGACGAGAGTGAGCGAGAATCGATGAGTGAGTGAGTGGGTGATTGATCGTGTGAGATGGCGAGCGAGTCGGAGTCAGCGAGAAGAACGGCGGAAGAAGGAGCCCGAGCAATTAAGCAACATCATTAGCGAGTGTGACTGTGTGCGCAATGTGTGTGTGCGTGCGTGTTCGTGTGTGTGTGTGTGTGTGTGTGTGTGTGTGTGCAGACGCATGTGTTTCATGTTATTGCGTTAGAGATCATAGATGACTCTCAAAGCAGTGTTGGCACGCTGACTGGGCAGAGCTCTCTCTTTCTCTCTCTCTCTCTCTCTCTCATATATGGATTAAAGTTCTCAGTGGCCTGAATTCAGTCATTAGCATGTCATTAGTTATTTTAGGACTAAAGAGTATTTGAAGTGGTCAGACTAGCAATAGAATGCATGTTCAGAAGCTTCTTCCATAAACCCCAATCTGGGAACCCATCGCCAACTGAAAATGAAAAACAGCGCCCTCTGCTGTTTGTTCTATGTCTGTTGGCTCTGGGCGGACGATAACGTAACACCAGAGCACAAGGAAACCGGTGTTTGTGATGCGCCTTCAGCGCATCACTTCCGGTTGGTGCGACTATGTTTTCATTCCCACTAACAATATTTCTACACGGAACACTAACACCACTTCTCCCAGAGAACATGGATCGTTTTGGTTATAAGCCCACTTGTTTCTATGATGAAAGAGTAAGTTAAAATGTGAATATATTTCCGTGGTTTTGTCTGCTCCGCGGACGCTATTGTTAAATTAGTTTCGGTTTGTTTCGAGGGGGAAAGATCGACGGACATGTGAATCCCGCCCACTACATGTGATTGGGTAAAGCGCGGCCTACTTCCTGATCTGAATGCGCACTCGTTATGACGAACCTCCCCGACAGATTCCAACGCAGTGCAGAAGCTGTTCTTGAGAGATTACATAAACCCTAATGGTCTCGTATATTTCATAAAAGGAAAGGTTAAACTTATTTCCACCTGGTTGGCTGTATGTGGAACAGCAGGAACATAGGTTTACAATGATAATATCTAAACATCATAATGCTGCTGTACTCATTGCGTTAATTGTTTAGGAAACGGAACAAATAGTGTGGGGGGTCTTTTTTCATGCCGTTTCACAAATTACAGATTAGGACTTGACATGAGATTTTATTTTTGCTTTATTCCATACTCTCTCTCTCTCTCTCTCTCTCTCTCTCTCTCTCTCTCTCGCGCGCGCGCGCGCGCGTGCGCGCACGCTTCATTGTAAAAAGTGGCTGATTGTAAATAGTTTTTAAATAAAGATTTTATTCAAATCTAAAATCTCTCTCCCTCTCTCCCCTGCCTCTGCAGTCCAACATCCAGCTGAATAAGATCTGCATCGAACAGAGCGGCCCGATGGTCAACAGGACCCAGGTCAAAGGGGGCGGGGGAGGAGGGGGCGGAGCTACCTATGTGTTCAAGGTGAGTTCAGTTTCCTGCTTAATTAGATTCACTCATATGTGTCTGTCTAGCACTGCCTGAGCCATCAGGTCATGTACAGGTGACGTGTTTCAGTGGCTCTCAAAGCAGGGGTCCCCAGGGGTCCCAAGCAAAATGTGTTAATATAGCATCACAATCAGTCACTTTACTTATTTTATACTTGGGCTGTTCAGAAATATCGTGTTGTGATTTTTGAAAAATACTTTTGACAATATATATTTTTAACACAACATTTCACTTCTGGGGGTCCCTGGCACAACATGTTTTCAGATGGGGGGTCTGCTGGCAAATGCATATTTTGCAGATTCTGGGGTCCTTCACATAAAAAGGTTTGAGAACCATTGGACATGTTTAAACTTGACTGGGAGCTATAGTTAATTTAACTCCAAAGAGTGTTCAAATTGACCAGCATGGGCAGTGTATCGTTGTTGTCGGGCAGAAACCTTGTAAACTTTTTAAATATTGTTGTAAATGAATGCCCTAGTTCATCATACAGGTGTCCCAGGTTATGTTGTCTGCACTGATCCTTTTCCACTTGCTCTGCACCAGTGAAATGTTCTCTGTTCGCTGCACACTGTAAAAGGAGTTGGCAATAAAGAGAGGAAATATAATTTACAGGCCTGCACACAGTAAAATCCAGAGCTTTCATTTAACTCTGAATCAATTTTAAACGCTCAGGGTTTCCGCTGCGTATTAAGGCACTTGCAAAAAGTGGCATTTAGTGCGTTGTTTCGGCCCCACAAATCACAGTGCAGTCAGGCAATTAAAGACCAAAGTTCTGACCATTCGTCTGCGAGTCACGAATAAGTGATCACATTTTCAAGAAGTCAAAATGTATGCTACGGATCAACACATTAACCAACACATCAACAAGCCTTGCGCAATGAATAATGCATCACGTATAATGAATACAACCCTGAGTGCTTGAAATAAGTTTATTTTTGTTGTTTCGGCTTCAGTTTTTGGTGAGAGGCACTCTGCACTTAAGTCGGACACCACTGCAGAAATCGCTGCTTTATCACTTCATCTTTAATGTTAATATGAGGCGAGCGTTATCGTTTACGTCCCTCTGGGGGCTAGCTGCCATTTTAGCAAACAAGCCGCCGGTATCTAGGAGAGAGGATTGTAGTGGTCACACCATGATAAGTGGTTCTCCACCGAACTGGGGTGTCAGAACATGCTCTTGTCAAGCAGTGAGGAGAGAATACAGGCCCTGCTGTCCACTTTAGTCTGTGGTGTTTTTTTCCCGGGTGGCATTTTTCCCCAAATGCCAGCTCAAGGATTGTAGCCTGCGGGTGCACCTCTCTATTCATAAACACCGCCATTCCTACCATTGACTTCTATTATTCGGAATGGCAGTGTTTTCCATTTTGTTATAAAACATTGCTATTCCGAAATGAAAGACACCGCCATTCCTATCATTGACTTCTATTATTCGAAATGGGGGTGTTTTCCAGTGTTCTATAAGGCCCTGCCATTCCGAAAATATTATTTTTTCATATTTGGTCCCTGAGTCCTATGAGACTATAGACAGCTCCATAATCCCCAACCAACATCAAGGTTTTTGACTCAAATCCCCGAAGGCAATTACAGATGCGCCCGTTGCGCACAATGTAATTTCACCGAAAAGTTTACGCACCCACTAACGGGGGGAAACGTTTTGATATCAAGGGCACTATAACATGCACAACCAAAAATATTAAATACCTGCTAAAATGCCCATGCGGTCGAGGATATGTTGGTAAGACCGACAGGGCGCTAAAGACACGCATTTCCGAACAACACACACACACACACACACACACACACACACACACACACACACACACACACACACACACACAAAACATATAACATTGTGGTTCTCTACGGCAGCATTAGCCTACATAATTGCAGGCCATATTAATCATATAATTTACATTTATCACTCACACTTCTGAGACCCAAGCGGAGTGGCCATAATGTTGATTATTTTTTCTTTATTTAAATTTTATTTATTTTTTGGTCGTAAATGGCGTGGCGACGACTCCTGCACTTCTGTTATTACAATAACTCTGCAACATAAATTACCTTTATTTATTTATATGTTGAAAAGTTGTCTGCTTTTCATGTGTTTAATGTAAAATAAAGAGTCTCCTTTATACATTGTAATGGTTGTAACGTGTCACAAGCCTAGTCTAGTGCACCTGACGTCAGTAGACAGCAGCAAGACAAGACAGCAGCTGACAACAAGCTGCGTACATGCACTAGTGAAGTTAAACAGTCATCTGATTGAGGTGATTGAGATGACATCATGATTTCTCCATGAGTCTTTCAACAACTTTGCTTTCGAGGAAAAAAAACAAACAATTAAATAGGTGTTGATTGCTTCAGTCAATGAATCAACAGCGGTCGTTAACTCCCCACTGGGAGATCAGACACACTTGATGGCCCATTCGCGCACACAGAAAAGGTGATTAGGATCAAAGGCACTTAGTTTGTAGACAGACGCACAAGGCATGAATGGATGCCAGTGATCGTAGGTTTCGGTGACTGTCGGGAGGTTTGTAGCGAGCTGTGTGCGGCCGGGGAATGAGCGGCCATTAAATTATGATTATTATGATTATTATTATTATTATTATTGTCATAAAATAGCTAAACAATCCATTTTACGCACAGCAGCCCAAATACATGTCATGGTCCAGGTCCGGACAGTTCATTCTTCAAATAGGCCAGTAACATTAGTATTTATCTGATGAAGGTAAATACTATAAGAACTATACAGTTCTTATAGGCTATTAAATAAGGTGTTTAGGCTATTTCAATGGCATTCGTCCTGGGTTGTCAAACAGAATGATCACAACACCGTCACCAAATCCAAGACAAGTGGAGTTTACTGGCGAGCTCAATAACAGACATATAGCATATTCCTTCTGTAAATGGGGTGTGGTTGGTTGGTCAAAGACGCACACAGGAATGAGTAGGAAAGTTGGCAGTGTTAAAAGTTCATGTCAGTCCAGTCGCTATATAGTTCTTATACCATAAGAAGCGCACACCTCTCTCTCTCTCATATGACAGTGATTAGGTAAAAAATAACGGGTGCGCAAGGCGCACTGTGCCGCGAGCTTGACCCAGTTGATCCAGTTGTCACTGTGCCTGCTATGTTATTTGTTATATGATGGTTGCAGTCACGCGTAATTGCGCATGACACATGCGTGCTGGACAGAAAGATATATTCAGATGTGCCGTGCATGCTGCGTGCAGATACATAGATGGACGGACAGACAGACAGACAGACAGACAGACAGACAGACAGACAGACAGACAGACAGACAGACAGACAGACAGACAGACAGAGAGCTTACCCGCTTGCCTCAAACGTTAACTAGGTGTCCGGAGTATTTGTGCAATATATTAGTCCATATGTTCAATAAGTATTCAAGTCAGAAGTTCCCAATTGGCGGTAGTGATGGGGCGCATCCGGTGAAAGCCGGAATTACACTCAATGTAAACAGGAATGAAACGAGGAGGGAAAATGGCGTTCGTCCACAGACGGGATTAAAACACTTCTTTATTGAAAGATATGGACTAATACATTGCACAAATACTCCGGACACCTATTTAACATTTGAGGCAAGCGGGTAAGCACCTTATATTTTGCATTTGTACATGTTTGGAGAAAAAATAATCACATTTAAAAAACGATTACTCGATTTTTTTTTTAAAAAGTTCGAATCTTGTGCCATCGAACGAAGCTTCGAATATTCAAGTTATTTGGGTCAGCCCTAAACGGATTACAATAATATAACATTCCCTGTAATCAGTAACATGTAGGTGAACATGAGGGCTCATCAATTCATTCGGTGAGACGGTTATTTTTATGTTCTGTTCAGTTGTGATTCTATTTGTCTGTTTGATTACTTATTGGACCAGGCTGTATGCTATTTGGATTGTTATCTATTTGTGCTTGAAGGGGGTGGATTTTGGGCCTATGGGGGAAGTACAGTTTAGCAGCAATCTTTTTCTGTCACTCTTGGGACAATTAGCAGCATTTTTTCTCAAAACGATTCAAGTAGTTGTCTATACAAAAAAAGGCTCAGATTTGTATCTATAAAACAACAAGGACTGCTTATCAATAATAATTAAAAAAAAATGTCTTCAACAACACACTGTCCGATAATCTGTGATCCGCACCAAAGAATAAAACGTCAGCACTATTGGACAGCGAATGAGGATCTGCTGGGTACAGCACTTGAGTAAATGTACTCAGGGCATGTTTAGAGACATTTTAACTTGGATTATGCAACATAATAGCCTATGTGCATTCATCATGTTCTTTATTATGGTGGAGAAATTGATGCTAGTCAAGGATTATTATTATTTTAATAATAATATCATTATTCGTTGTGCACCGGTCCAATACAATACAAACCAATGCGCGGCAGTGCCTAAACACACACACAGCCTGGCACACAACATTCTATTTTCTAATTCTCCAGGAATGTCTGATTATAATTTTCCTATTATCAGCAGATGTGAGAGTGTCAATTCCTTGTGTCAATTGTGTTTATATAAGATGATAGTCTATTCAAAGAAGACAATTTGTGCTGCGCAATGCCATTCGCTCAAAATGACACACTTCAGTTTTATTCATCGATTATGCAGGAAATAAGGAACTGATTACAATAATATAAAATACTCACAAATCAGTAACAGGTGATTCATATGTCCATCAAATATGGTTTTATTGAAAGGCAATCCAAGGTTATAGAGCGAGGAAACCAACCTTTGAGGAATGTCAGATGGTTATTATTATTACATCCCCAACCACAGCCCTATAAACGTTGGCTATTTGAAAATAGCAGATCTACAAGCACACAATGAGTCACAATATGAGGCGTTGTGAGCTTGTAGACCGGCTATTTTCAGAATAAATAAATATTATTATACATTTAGACATAATGATGATAACTTGTGAAACGGGACACTCTGCATAACAAGCAGGGGCGCCGATGATGTGGGGGCGTCGGGGCTAGCGCCCCCACACTCAATTGGTCAGCCCCCTCATGAATCTCAGATGTCAGGCTCAAACTACAGTACCATTACCATTACCATTACTATAGCGGGGCGCAGATAGGTGTTAACGCCGTTGACACCTAGAACAATAGCCCAGACAGAAACGGCTCGCGGCGGGGGGGCGGGGCTATTGCGGCTCCACGGCCGTGCACATAAATCGGCGTGCCTGGCTGTGCTAAACATGTTCTGGAGGTCCTGTGTAACAGTCACTCACTGCATGCACAGAATACCAGTGGTGGAAAAAGTACTCAAATTTTTTACTTAAACAAAAGCATCAATTCTGCGATGTAAAAATACTCTTTTACAAGTAAAAGTAAGGTATTCAAAATGTACTTGAGTAAAAGTAGAAAAGTATTGGTATCAAAATGTATTTAAAGTACCAAAAGTAAAAGTACTCATTATGCAGAAGGTCCCATTTCACAAGTTTTCAAATGTGTAAAATGTATAAAAAATCTTTGAAAATAGCAGATCTACAAGCTCACAACGCGTCGCAAATCTGCTATTTTCAAATTGCCAAAGTATATATACTGTATAAATAGTTTTGTAATAATAATCCAAATCTACAAATCAAATAATTGTAGTGGAGTAAAAGTACAATATTTGTCTATGGAGTAGAAGTAAAAGTATTGAAAATTGGAAATACTCCAGTAAAGTAA
Source organism: Gymnoscopelus braueri (assembly GCF_963280865.1). Classification (NCBI taxonomy): domain Eukaryota; kingdom Metazoa; phylum Chordata; class Actinopteri; order Myctophiformes; family Myctophidae; genus Gymnoscopelus; species Gymnoscopelus braueri. The sequence continues at coordinate 42,601,241 of NC_137621.1, read as the reverse complement.
AAGTACCTCAATTCTTCTATATGGTATAGGTATTTTATTATTAGGCTATAATATTATTGCAGTTTGTCCAGCTGTGCACAGTTATTTTTTTATTATTATTAATGCATGGGACACTGGATGGGTAGAGTGTTGTTAATGTTGTTTTATGGTCATTTAATGAATTAATTAAGCAAAAAAAAAAACGCACGCGAACCCGCGACGCAGTGGGTGGGGGGGCGGGGGGGGAGTGGGGGGGCCGAGTGGTGGTCAAGTTCAGCCCCCATGGCCACGCACAAAAGCCGGCGTCCATGATAACAAGTACTTTTACTTTTGGTAGCCTACTTTAAGTATATATTGATGCCAATACTTTTTGTACAATGTAGACTCAAGTACATTTTTAATTTTAGGCCAGCGGTATACATTGCTGTCACCTTAGCGCATATAAAGACAGTGAACTGATAGTCTTGTATGAGTTACAATATATATAATGATTTGTATATTTACACGAGTAATGATATGACAGACTGATGAAGACATGACACTGCTTACCTTATGTAAATGGAACAATTAACATCGGGAGGTTCCCAGCGCGCGTAATGACGCACATAATACATTAGTGGATTTCAAGTGCAAGCTGTAGGCTAACATTACATAGCCTACAATACACAACATACTGTAGCCTACTGCAGCCTATATTAATTAATTAAAGCTCGCCCAAGCACTGTCTATTGCGCTGCTTTCTGCGTGTTACCAATGCGCTCTGAAAAAGCTGCTGGTGGGAATGGTTCTGATGTCTCCACAAAATAATGCACGAACACTCATCTGTGTTGTTCGGTGAGTCAGAAGCTATGGGTATATATGCCTACAGACTAACGGGACTAACGGGAGGTCGACCTTTGAAACTAGCACATGTAGGCCCTACAAGGTCACAATGAATCACATTGAGTATTGTATTGTGTACTTGTAGATCGGCTATTTTCAAATAGCCAACTTATAGGGGTGAAGTGGTTAGGGATGTAATGATATAAATCTACATTGTAACTAACGTTTTCAAATAATTGTCATGGATTAAAAGTAGCTACAATATTTGCCTCTGAGATGTAGTGGAGAAGTAAAAGTATAGAAAAATGGTAATACTAATAAGGTCTATTATTGCAATGGCAAGGTCTATAATAATAATGCATACACACATATATATATATATATATATATATATATATATATATATATATATATATATATGTATATATATATATATACATACATACATACATACATACATACATACATACATACATACATACATACATACATACATATATATATATATACATATATATATATATATATATATATATATATATATATATATATATATATATATATATATATATATATATATATATATATATATATTTAATAATAATAAATAATTATAATATATAGCTGCAATATTTAACACATTGAAGAACAATCAACTATAGCTATGTGAAACATGCCATTCTGTACAGAGTTTCACTGGTGATGCTTTTGCTTTTGAATGGAGTTTTCGATATAGCCTTCAGTTGATACATAAGCCTTTATTTATAATCTATTGCCATTCCATCGTCACTGTCTGTATACAGACTATCAGTGGATGTATAGTGATTGTAATGTGCAATAGTCTGTACACAGCTACAGATTTACCAAGCAGATTATGTTAATAACAGTGTACATGGTCCTGGATGCACCTTGACACACCAGCTCATTGTAGAGGGGTGGGAGGGTTCATCAGGATATATCTTCCTCCCGTCTGCAATCACCTCCAGATTGTCAAAGTTAAACTCCAGGTACAATTAGTCTTCATCCCCAGCTTCTTCAGTTACTGATAACAATGTCAAGACATCTTACACCTCTGGTAAATAGCCAACCACATAAAGGGTGGTGCCATGGTTTTGCACTTTTTCTGTTTTTCATGTGTCTATAAGGTTGATAGAACTTTATTAAGCCCCCTGGTGGTGTTTTTATGGTGTTTTATGTCTTCTCTGACTACTTTGAGTTTCTTCCTGGAGGCTGAAACCTTGAGGGTCAAACGTGCCAATAGAAAAACACCCTATGTCACTAAAGGACAATTTTTCTATTGGCACGTTTGACCCTTAAAGTCTTACTGTGCAAATTTCAAAATAACGACTTTTAGCAGCCTCTGCTGGTCATTACCGTCACTGCAGGCCGTTTGTTTATTACTGCGTTACCCAGAATTCCATGTGAAAGTGGGTAAAGTTGGGTGGGGGTGGGTGGAGGTTGGGAAAGTGGTGAATGTGGGTGGAGGTGGGTGAAAGTGGGTAAAGTTGGGTGGGGGTGGGTGGAGTTTGGGAAAGTGGTGAATGTGGGTGGAGGTGGGTGAAAGTGGGTAGAGCTGGGTGGGGGTGCGTGGAGGTTGGGAAAGTGATGAATGTGGGTGGAGGTGGATGGAGGTGGGTGAAAGTGGGTAGAGGTGGGTGGGGGTGGGTGGAGGTTGGGAAAGTGGTGAATGTGGGTGGAGGTGGGTGGAGGTGGGTGAAAGTGGGTAAAGTTGGGTGGGGGTGGCTGGAGGTTGGGAAAGTGGTGAATGTGGGTGGAGGTGGGTTGAGGTGGGTGAAAGTGGGTAAAGTTGGGTGGGGGTGGGTGGAGGTTGGGAAAGTGGTGAATGTGGGTGGAGGTGGGTGGAGGTGGGTGGAGGTGGGTGAAAGTGGGTAGAGCTGGGTGGGGGTGCGTGGAGGTTGGGAAAGTGGTGAATGTGGGTGGAGGTGGATGGAGGTGGGTGAAAGTGGGTAGAGGTGGGTGGGGGTGGGTGGAGGTTGGGAAAGTGGTGAATGTGGGTAGAGGTGGGTGAAAGTGGGTAGAGGTGGGTGGGGGTGGGTGGAGGTTGGGAAAGTGGTGAATGTGGGTGGAGGTGGGTGAAAATGGGTAGAGGTGGGTGGGGGGTATAAGTGGGTGGAGGTGGGTGAAAGTGGGTAAAGTTGGGTGGGGGTGGCTGGAGGTTGGGAAAGTGGTGAATGTGGGTGGAGGTGGGTGAAAGTGGGTAAAGTTGGGTGGGGGTGGGTGGAGGTTGGGAAAGTGGTGAATGTGGGTGGAGGTGGGTGGAGGTGGGTGGAGGTGGGTGAAAGTGGGTAGAGCTGGGTGGGGGTGCGTGGAGGTTGGGAAAGTGGTGAATGTGGGTGGAGGTGGATGGAGGTGGGTGAAAGTGGGTAGAGGTGGGTGGGGGTGGGTGGAGGTTGGGAAAGTGGTGAATGTGGGTGGAGGTGGGTGAAAGTGGGTAGAGGTGGGTGGGGGTGGGTGGAGGTTGGGAAAGTGGTGAATGTGGGTGGAGGTGGGTGAAAATGGGTAGAGGTGGGTGGGGGGTATAAGTGGGTGGAGGTGGGTGAAAGTGGGTAAAGTTGGGTGGGGGTGGGTGGAGGTTGGGAAAGTGGTGAATGTGGGTGGAGGTGGGTGGAGGTGGGTGGAGGTGGGTGAAAGTGGGTAGAGCTGGGTGGGGGTGCGTGGAGGTTGGGAAAGTGGTGAATGTGGGTGGAGGTGGATGGAGGTGGGTGAAAGTGGGTAGAGGTGGGTGGGGGTGGGTGGAGGTTGGGAAAGTGGTGAATGTGGGTAGAGGTGGGTGAAAGTGGGTAGAGGTGGGTGGGGGTGGGTGGAGGTTGGGAAAGTGGTGAATGTGGGTGGAGGTGGGTGAAAATGGGTAGAGGTGGGTGGGGGGTATAAGTGGGTGGAGGTGGGTGAAAGTGGGTAAAGTTGGGTGGGGGTGGCTGGAGGTTGGGAAAGTGGTGAATGTGGGTGGAGGTGGGTGAAAGTGGGTAAAGTTGGGTGGGGGTGGGTGGAGGTTGGGAAAGTGGTGAATGTGGGTGGAGGTGGGTGGAGGTGGGTGGAGGTGGGTGAAAGTGGGTAGAGCTGGGTGGGGGTGCGTGGAGGTTGGGAAAGTGGTGAATGTGGGTGGAGGTGGATGGAGGTGGGTGAAAGTGGGTAGAGGTGGGTGGGGGTGGGTGGAGGTTGGGAAAGTGGTGAATGTGGGTGGAGGTGGGTGAAAGTGGGTAGAGGTGGGTGGGGGTGGGTGGAGGTTGGGAAAGTGGTGAATGTGGGTGGAGGTGGGTGAAAATGGGTAGAGGTGGGTGGGGGGTATAAGTGGGTGGAGGTGGGTGAAAGTGGGTAAAGTTGGGTGGGGGTGGCTGGAGGTTGGGAAAGTGGTGAATGTGGGTGGAGGTGGGTGGAGGGGGGTGAAAGTGGGTAGAGGTGGGTGGGGGGGTAAAAGTGGGTGGAGGTTGGGAAAGTGGTGAATGTGGGTGGAGGTGGGTGGAGGTGGGTGAAAGTGGGTAGAGCTGGGTGGGGGTGCGTGGAGGTTTGGGAAAGTGGTGAATGTGGGTGGAGGTGGATGGAGGTGGGTGAAAGTGGGTAGAGGTGGGTGGGGGTGGGTGGAGGTTGGGAAAGTGGTGAATGTGGGTGGGGGTGGGTGAAAATGGGTAGAGGTGGGTGGGGGGTATAAGTGGGTGGAGGTGGGTGAAAGTGGGTAAAGTTGGGTGGGGGTGGCTGGAGGTTGGGAAAGTGGTGAATGTGGGTGGAGGTGGGTGGAGGTGGGTGAAAGTGGGTAAAGTTGGGTGGGGGTGGGTGGAGGTTGGGAAAGTGGTGAATGTGGGTGGAGGTGGGTGGAGGTGGGTGGAGGTTGGTGAAAGTGGGTAGAGCTGGGTGGGGGTGCGTGGAGGTTGGGAAAGTGGTGAATGTGGGTGGAGGTGGGTGAAAGTGGGTAGAGGTGGGTGGGGGTGGGTGGAGGTTGGGAAAGTGGTGAATGTGGGTGGAGGTGGGTGGGTGAAAGTGGGTAAAGTTGGGTGGGGGTAGGTGGAGGTTGGGAAAGTGGTGAATGTGGGTGGAGGTGGGTGGAGGTGGGTGGAGGTTGGGAAAGTGGTGAATGTGGGTGGAGGTGGGTGAAAGTGGGTAGAGGTGGGTGGGGGGTATAAGTGGGTGGAGGTGGGTGAAAGTGGGTAAAGTTGGGTGGGGGTGGCTGGAGGTTGGGAAAGTGGTGAATGTGGGTGGAGGTGGGTGGAGGTGGGTGAAAGTGGGTAGAGGTGGGTGGGGGGGTAAAAGTGGGTGGAGGTGGGTGGAGGTTGGGAAAGTGGTGAATGTGGGTGGAGGTGGGTGGAGGTGGGTGGAGGTGGGTGGAGGTGGGTGAAAGTGGGTAGAGCTGGGTGGGGGTGCGTGGAGATTGGGAAAGTGGTGAATGTGGGTGGAGGTGGGTGGAGGTGGGTGAAAGTGGGTAAAGTTGGGTGGGGGTGAGTGGAGGTTGGGAAAGTGGTGAATGTGGGTGGAGGTGGGTGGAGGTGGGTGGAGGTGGGTGAAAGTGGGTAGAGCTGGGTGGGGGTGCGTGGAGGTTGGGAAAGTGGTGAATGTGGGTGGAGGTGGATGGAGGTGGGTGGAGGTGGGTGGAGGTGGGTGGAGGTGGGTGGGTGGAGGTGGCTGAGAGTTTATTTTTCGGAACGGTGGTGTTTCGGAATGGTGAGGACCCACCATTCCGAAACCCCACCGTTCCGAAAAATACATTTCGGAATGGTGGTGTTTCGGAATGGTGGTGTTTCGGAATGGGGGGGTTTCGGAATGGGGGTGTTTCGGAATGGAGAACTGTCCCCGTAGCGGGTAGGCAGTGGCTCAGGAGGTAGGGTTGGGATCTTTTACGATTTTAACTATTACGCTTCCTTAACGATTCCCTCTTAACACATTCATTGCTAGGTATTAATTCTTAAATTAATTAATGAATTCATCCACCACTGTCAGCGGTTTTACCTTATTTTGAGTGTTTTTGACGATCCACAGAATCTTTTTTTTTTTTCAACTCGGATGTTAATAAACGATGTCTCGGTGGAAGGACGAATCTCTCTCCTTTCCAGCGGAAAAAAAAACATTGACTCTCTCGAAGTCAAGGTATCATTCATAGGTTGGCGAAGAGCACCCTCTAGCGTAATCACTAAAAACAAATCTCGATGGAGTAGGTCGGATGCCTTGGTTGGCCCCGCCATTGGAACACTGCGTAATGCATAACGTTATTCCACCGTTGAGTTGTGTGAATGTGAAGTACACTCACATTTGAGTGGTTGGAAAGACTAGGAAAGTGCTATGGAAATGCAGTCCATTTACCATTTAACAACCTGCAATCTGGAATTTATTTTAATGAATAAAACATTATTTTAACCAACCTAGAGTAGAGTATGTTAATTACTAATATAACTAGTACATCTGCAGTGGTTGGACATTTAGACCCCGGTGTCAGGTAGGACACCTAGTGGTTGAGTACTACTACCTGAAGCTCATACACACAATATTGTATGTCCCTTTCCAAGCGGAAATTCTGTCTTGAAAGAGCGGTAGAAGTTTGGTTTCCCACAGGGAGACCTGGGTTCAAATCCTGCGTAGAGCATGAAACTTACAGATTGTAGCTGTACATTTTGACTCCCTACGCCACTCCATTACAACATGGTTCCTTGCCGCTCTGGTAAAGCGGCTGCCCAACAACGCGGAGGTTGTTATGTTCGAATCCACATTGGTGCATCCGGGCTTTGTCGAGCAGGGAGTGTTGGACGGGAGGAGTAGGACGAAGGCTCTGTACGGGGGTAGGCAACCTTGGGCACGGGTGCCAACATTGGCACAGGGGAGAGTAATCACTGGCACACTGGCTTAAGTGTGAGAGAGAGGATTTTTAGTATGAAATAACATATGGAAAGACGTAGTCAATTAAATTAAGTCCCCTCACATCTGTATGCAGATTCCATCACATCATCATTCAAACTCTGAACCTCGGACTGGGGAAGGAGTCTGGGAGATAGGTCGGGTTATTGTTATCATTGATCATTACAATGTCCTGATGCAAAAGAAAGTATTTCAAAAGAAGATTTTTTTTAATATATATTTATGGACAATCATAATCTGTTGGAGATTATAATTTTTTCGATGTGGTGTCATAATTACTCCTAATGTTGATATGGCACGCTGACGGCTGACTATCAAGAAAATAAGAAAAAACATGGCACTTCATGTCTAAGATCTTGCAGACATCCTCCCAGTGGGGGCTCCTCACAGGCAGGTGAGTCAGTAGGATACAACAGCAGTGACAATAACACACAAATGTGTGTGGGGAGGAATCAATTGGCATAACGACTAAATTGGGGAGCAAAGGGGGTAAAATAAATAAATAATAATCAACATCATTGTTCCTTCCATGGCTTCTAGGTGGATAAGGACGTATACACCCCCCTCATCATCGCAGCGGGGGGCGGCGGCAGAGGTTACAGCAGCCAATCAGAGACCCAGGTGGAGCAGATAGACCACCCCGGCCTGCCCGGACGCAACGGAAAGTCCCACGCCGCAGGTACTACACGTGGACAGTGACCATTGTTAATTATGACAGCAAATGTTGATTCCATTGGCATTCCATTTAGTTTTAGTCATATTTTAGTACCACGTAATTTGTACTTTTTTGTATTTTTTAAAAGCAAGTATTCCAGTACTTCAACCCAAATTTGACAGAGCAACTTTCACTTGTAGCTGAGTAATATTTGACCGGGAGTATCTATAAAGTACTCAAGAACTAGGGGTTGAGTAGCCTGGGACCAGACGAATCTGCCAGTGCAAAAAATAAATTGCCCCTCACGATATGGGTCTGGCACCGCTCCGTTGTGAATCCATTTCCTGCTCCCGAAGTCTGGGGTGACCAATCAGGGCCCAGTATTCAAATATGGGAGACTGTAATTGGTAGTTGGTTGCAGGTCTAACCAATTGCGTCCAGAGCCATTGTTTTGATCCCGCCCCTTGGGAAAAAAACGTTAGGGTTGAGTACTTTGTTCAGTAATGACTCTATTACTGTGCATGGGTGTGTTGGTTGTGTACTTATGTGTGCATTACGTGCGATTGTGTGCATGGTCCAAGTATGTGTTGGGTTGGTGCAATGTAGTGTATCTTTGCATTGTGTATGCCACTCTTTCTCAACGTCAGGTCCAGGGAACCACCATGGGGTCCAAATGGACCCTTATGGGGTCTGTAACTCTGAGACTGTACGAATTGAACTATTTGTACGGACTCAGAGTTAAATAAAGCACTGAGGATTTTCCCAGTGTGGATTGGGGTTCCAGTATTGTTTAGCTGAATGATTCTCAATCAACCTCAAGGGTTGTACACTGCTCGCTCCTTGTGAGTGACATCCTTCATGTGTCACGAGTCTCTTTGAGGCTAGGCCAAGCCCCCAGAACCCAGAGATTGCATTGGACATGCTGGCCATTCATAGGTACTGCAGCTTAAAACGGCCTGGGCCAATGTCACGAACGAGCGAAAACTGTTTCGACCACATCGACTCACGATATTGCATGCAGGTGACGCAAAACGCGCCACCTACATGATGCATAACGTGTCACAGAAGCCCCAAATAGGCCCTGCCCGTCACATTTCACAACCCAGGAAGAAGGGGTGATTTAGGCACATGCGCTGGGTGAGCAACTCAATGCAAGTGGATGGGCGGGGATTTCCGGTGCCCTCTCTATTATTTTTAACTCTATGGGCTAGGCCCCTCGAGGGAAACGAGACACCCCGGGTTAGCGGACCCGGTTAGCCCGTCGGCTTCCCGTTTGTTGTGGTTATAGTTTTTTTTTAAAGATTCTAACCGGGTTAGCAGACCCGGTTAGCCCGTCGGCTTCCGTTTGTCGTGGTTATAGTTCATAATTTCTTTTTTGCCAAGGCCGCTCCCACGCTCACCTCTTTTCCCACATGTACTGTAACATCCATTAATCCACAGACCCTCATTTGATCCCGTCTTTATCTCTGGGTGCCTAATCTATACTGCCAAATCCTGTTAATTTAACTCTCAGAGTTTCCCGTAAGGGTCCACTCGCCATTGGAACAGTTAGTGGTCCATTTTGGACTCCTGGTGGTCCCTTCCCTATAGCACCCGACATTGAGAACCAGCGGTGCATGCCTCTGAGTGAGGCGCACCTTTGATGCATTGGGGAGAGCGAGAGAGAACGAGAGTTTGAAGGGCCAGAGAAAGTGAGATGATGGAAGTGAATGCTAACTGCTGAGAGGCAGAGAGAGCAAGGCAGACAATGAATAGCAGAATAGATGGATAATAAGCATTGCTGCATTGCAGTGCATAAGACCCATCTCTCCTCTCGGCTCGGCACAAGTGATAGACTGTGGTATCTCATCATGTTGACTCTTAGGTGCGCGCGCGGTAATGAGCACAGGAATACAGATGGCCCGCCGAGGAGCTGCCAATTTGTACGGCCAGTAACCGCTGTCCACACTCGTAAACACACCTATTATTCCTTGAGCCGCGCGCTCCTGTATTGATGCATGAGTTTGCACAAGATTCCCCACTTCTCTTCCTGTACGGTTAATTTAAAGGTGATGACTGATCAAAATTGTACGTAGTTGAATATTAAAAAAGAAACTAATACACACACAGGGCTTTTAAAAAGGTGTGGAATAAAAGTATCTCTTTTCCTCAAAAAAGTATATTACGATTGTGAAATAATCATTTTAATTGTTTTGGTGGGTTCCAAATTATTGTTTGGTTTACGTCTGTAAAGTGACGGCCACCGTTATCAGTGTTGCTTCCGTTTTTGGTTTTTTTTCTCCTTTAGAGACGCTTAGAGGCAGGTGGTGTGTTTGCAATGGTTGCAAACTGCACGCCTCGTAGACGTGACTCAGGGAAATAAGGAACCTTATGCCACTGAGATGTTGGGAGTGATGTGGAGTGTAGTGCGACATCTAGTGGCTGAATGTTCTCTATAGCACCTTTAGTCTTGCGTAGCCAGACAACTACTCCACAATCTCTGGATGCTGTAGAGCAGTGGTTCCCAAACTTTGTAGCTCGAGAAACCCAATTCATGGAATATCTATAAAAAAAAAATGTATCCCACGATTTTGTAACCCATTTTTTCACCCAGTGCCAATTGTAGGAAAAGTAATCCTGGGCGCTACACTCCCTTTGCCAGCCTAGGGAGAGCCTAGAGCCGAGCTCAAGCCGCTTCTTATCACCTGACAGGGGGGAGGTTCCCTGGTTGGACCAGGATTACTGCATGTTTGTGTGAGGGTACCTACCCTAGGAAACACCGGGAGAACATGCAAACTCCACACAGAAAGGCCCTTTCGCAACCCCACCTAGGTATGGGCACTGATGACGCAGAGGAGAGAACACGCCCCCAGCACTCAAAGCGTTCCCGGTGGGAATCGAACCCAGGACCTTCTAGCTGTGAGGCGACAGCTCTACCGACTGCGCCACCGTGACCCCCCTTTTTATTTTTTTAATGAAATTATGTCATCAATTCGTCATTTCCTTTCAAGAAAACATATTTTAAAATATCTTTAAAATATATCTCAATATATTGTCAACAGTCCGGCTCGAAAGAGTGTTGACTCACACAATTGTCAGTGTGAGAGTGTACATTTGTGCACTCTCACAGTTACAAATGGATTAATTAACTGAGGATTTTAATGTTTAACCGTAAGTCTTTCAGTTAAAAGCGAAGCCTTCCCCACGCATGACTATTCATATCGACTTGCTTTGTCTCCCCAACGACGCAGCGCTTTAACAACGACGCTCTGCTCTAACTTTATTTTCATACACGCTGCCATTATCCATTATTCACGCACTATAGCTGGAGTTGACAAGCGCCCCGCATAACATAAGATATTGATTACGTCTTTTCCGCGTTGGCCCCCAGGTTTACTTTGTAGGAAACTAGGTGAACGAAAAATGAAAAATTCAACATGTCTGGGATTAACTTTTTTTTCTTCTTTTCGTCTCCTTTATTTTTCTCCCGCAGTTGCTTGTCTAGTGATTTATTTATTTTTCCATTTGTTTGTCTCTCTCGGCTTTGGAGGGAAGGAAAGGCTGCTGGGGGGGGGGGGCGGAAAATATGCTGATGTTAGGGGAATAAGGGAGGGATTAGTTGTTGCTTTATTATGTATTGCGGGTAGGTAATCTCATATTACCAATTCTCTTTGAGGGGATTTTGCCTGTACCTGTTGCAGTTACCGACTGCTGACTGCAGATTGCTCTGTGTGTGTGTGTGTGTGTGTGTGTGTGTGTGTGTGTGTGTGTGTGTGTGTGTGTGTGTGTGTGTGTGTGCGTGTGCGCGAGCGCGTGTGTGCACGTGCATGCGTGCGTGCGTGCATGGACACGTACTGCATTTCTAAGAAATGTCTGCCCACTGTCTCTCTGTCTCTTGTGCGCTGTCTCTTTTTTTTGGGGTCTCTGGCCGTTGGTCTCACACACACACACACACACACACACACACACACACACAACGCATCACTTCACAACACGTCAAAACGTGTGTCTGTGGTGACAGGTGGAGGCGGAGGCTGGGGTGACGTCGCCCCTGCCAGTCAGGGTGGGAGACCCCTGGCGCTGGGGGGCCAGGGAGGCCAGGCGTGTCAGAAGTTCTGGCAGACCCGCGGCGGCTTCGGGGGCGGCGGGGGAGGCTGTATGTCCGGAGGAGGCGGGGGAGGCTACAGAGGTTGGTACAACAGTCCTGTCATCCTTGACCCATTAGAACCGGGAGTGCATCTGTGTAACCACTTAAACCATTATTTTATACTTTGGATATTCAAAAATAGCAGATCTGCAAGCTCATTGCGTGGCACAGAGTGCCGCGCTCAGGCCTTAATGGGTTAAGGATTGTTTTCTGGTTTCTTTTTAGTTAGAATTATACACAATCCCTTTGCCCTGCTCCTGCTATTCACCTGAATGTTTACTAAATGTTAAAATATGCACTTTAATAGACCGTTTGGTCCACGCACTTTATGATGAACTGTGAACTTTATTGTAGTGTAGGTACATAGCACTTTATTTAATTTAGTCTTAAAATGCATTAACTGCACATTTCTTAGATTCTAGTTTATATATATATATCTGTCTGATGTACTGCTGTGTTTTAGTTTATGTCTAGCGTGTTTTGTGTGAAAAGGGCCACAATAGAAATAATATTGTGTTTTTATCCTCGGTGATGCTATGACTACTGTATGTCGGGAAAGTGCGAGTGTGCTCTTTTTTTATGTGATATCACCAAATAAAATCAATCAAACAATCAATCAAGATGCCTCTCATCCTAATGGTTCCAATCCATTCTGGAACTTGTCCCAAAGCTTTGGAATGAGATGCTACAAATGGAATGCCCCCGATATGACTACTGCAGCGATTCCCCACCTGTAGGCCGTGAGGAAGTTGCAAGTGTGCCCACAAATAATTGGCAAAACTCTACGATTTTTGACAATATATAAATTTAAACAAATGTGAGAAGAAAGAAAAAGTCATGGATTTTTTTCTTTAAAACCTTGAAAAATTTGTCTTCATTGTGATAATATGAATAGGAACTTAAAGTATACTACGTGTATAGCAGAATCGATCGATTGATTGATTGATTGATCATGAACATAAACAGTGCTCTAAAAATGCACGCGGCCCATCCATCTGACCATTTAACACATCGAGTGCCAGAGGTTTTTTAAAACAGGGTACATCCAGTGCCAGCGTTTCTTGCCGTTTACGCCGATCGTTTTAGAGCTGCAGAAGCCACCACGAGGACCCGGATGTGAACAAAGGGTGTCTGGGCGATGGCCGAGGGTCCCGTCTAACGACTGGAACAATAATATTTCTACTGCGATCCGCCATTGCAGAGAGATTGCCCGTCGAATATGGCTTGTTTTCGCCACTGTAAAAAAGTATGGAGATATGGACCTTTTTCTCCAAATCCTATCATTGGAGCGGACGGAAGTGACGTTTTTTGGGCTGATCCATTTGAAAGGGTCCTAGGATCATTCCTCAGTTGCGTTAGAGAGCCCCTTGTGGAGAAAAATAAATATTCTCTTTTATGGCACTCGACGGGTGTATTTGCAAACACGAAGATTCTCGCGTTTGGCACTCAATGTTTTAAGTGGTCAGGTGGGTGGGCCGCGAATGCATAACATATTTTCAAGTGGGCTCCTGATCCATCCTGATGGATGCTCATTATTGTGTCAATAATGTCAATAAGCATTGTTATTACCCGCCTGGCCTCTAGGTGGCAACACCTCAGTGGACAACAACCCGAAACATGACGGAGACGACGGCTCATCCTTCTTCAGTCCAGATGGGGACCCATTCATAGACCCTCTAAAAGGTACTGTGAAGTGTCTGAAAGTGTGTTCTATGTATGAACAACGAAATAGAATAGTATACTACCATTCAGTGGTGGAAAAAGTATTCAAATTCTTTCAAAGTAAAAGTATCAATACTGCAATATAAAAATACTCTGTTACAAGTAAAAGTCCAGAATTCTAAATTTACTTGATTCAAAGTACAAAAGTATTGGCATCAACATGTACTTAAAGTACCAAAAGTAAAAAAATGTTTGAAAATAGCAGATCTACAAGCTCACAACGCGTCGCAATGCTACACGTTGTGAGCTTGTAGATCAGCTATTTTCAAATAGCCTAGGTATAAAATAGGGCTAAAGTGGTTAATGTGTGTTTCATAATATCATAATTTATATCTGAAAAGTAACTAGTAACTAAAGTTTTCAAATAATTGTGGTGGAGTAAAAGTACAATATCTGCTTCTGAGATGTAGTGGAGTAAAAGTATTTGAAAAGAAATTGGAAATACTCAAGTAAAGTACAAATACCTTAAGTAAATGTACTTAGTTACTTTCCACCACTGCTACCAGTACAGTATGGATTATCATTGGGGCATTCATTGTTACGGCAGTTTATCGAACCATGTATCAGCAGTGGGCAAAGGTTGATACAGACGGGGCTGAACTTGGTTATCAAGGTTTATTAACGATTAATGTCCAGGCAGTCATTAGTTCGTTAGCACATATCCATAGCATTATCACTCAATACAGACAATGAGGAAAATGGCATTTTATCAACACAACCGAGGTCGCTTATGGTTCAGCACGCGGTGGCACTTCAGCTTCTGTTAATTGGTCATCTACTGCCGTATCAGCCATATATGGTTCATAACAGTTATCAGCCTGAGCCCTAGGGCAGGAGTAAAGTACCTTTCCACCACCTCAGAGTCTAGGGTTTTGAATCCACCGCAGGGAAGCCGAGCAGGGAGGGTGATCATTGTACTCCTATACGGCTGGGGGCGGTGCCTGTGAGCGGGGAATGTTGAATGGGAGGAGTATAGGACAGAGGCGCTACGTCCTCCCAGTGGGGGCCCCTCACTGGCAGGTGAGCTGAGCCTCAATAGAAATGGCAACACAGACACATGTGTGGAGAGGAATTAATTGGCATTATTCCATTCAATTCAATTTGATCAAAGTGTCAAATCACAACAAGTCGTCTCAAGACACTGTCTGTAGAGCAGAGACCCGACATTGTCCCACCCTGAGCAGGCAATTTTGCGACAGTGGCAACAAAAAGCTCCCCCTTAACTGGAAGAAACGTCTGGCAAACCCAGGCTCTAGGGAGGGCGGCCATCTGCCTCGACCGTGCCGGGGGCGGGGGGGGGGGGGGGGGCAGGCTGGGGGAGGAGAGAGAGAGAGAAGGAGAGACAGAGGGAGAATGAATTTAGTAGCAATAACAGTAATGATACATATTTAAAAAAAAATTGGCCTAACGTTTTAATGTCAAGGACCCCCATAATCATGTTTGGGTGTTCTCATCACGTTTTAAAATATAAACGGGATAAAAAATTAAATTCTGACAGGGCAGCTGCAGTATTGATACTTTTACTTAAGTAAAACATTTACTTTGTCCACCACTGCTTATAGTGTGTGTGTGTGTGTGTGTGTGTGTGTGTGTGTGTGTGTGTGTGTGTGTGTGTGTGTGTGTGTGTGTGTGTGTGTGTGTGTGTGTGTGTGTGTGTGTGTGTGTGTGTGTGTGTGTGTGTGTGTGTGTGTGTGTGTGTGTGTGTGTGTGTGTGCGCGTGCGTGCGTGCGTAAACCCAGGCATGGAGGGCGATGGGGAGGTGATCATCAGCCCGGTGCAGAACTGCAGCCACTGTGAGACGGGCGAGTGCCACGAGGCGGAGGACGGCACCGTCTGCTACTGCGACGACGACCTGGTCCTGGCCCCCGACCGAGTCTCATGCATCAATGCCACAGGTACAGCACAACACCTGGACGGTCCATTACACCAATGGTGTAAAGTAACTAAGTACATGTACTCAAGTACAGTTTTTAAGTACAAAATAGGTATTTTTTTTACTTTACTGGAGTATTTCCAATTTCCAGTTCTTTTGCTTCTACTCCACTACATCTCAGAGGCAAATATTGTATTTTTTACTCCACTACAATTATATGAAAACTTTAGTTACTAGTTACTTTGTAGATTTTGATTATTATAACCAATGTACATTTCGGCCATTTGAAAATAGACGATCTAAAAGCTCACAATGTGTCGCATCGCGACGCATTGTGATCTGCTATTTTCAAAAGATTTTTAGACATTTTATACATTTGAAAACTTGTGAAATGGGACATTCTGCATAACGAGTACTTTTATTTTTGTACTTTAAGTATATTTTGATACCAATACTTTTGTACTTTTACATTCAGGACTTTTACTTGTAACAGAGTATTTCTACATTGCAGTATTGATACTTTTACTTACAGTAAGTAATAAAAGTGTGGTCCAGCTATTAGCTAAAGTAGTTAACGTAGCATCACAATCATACATTGAATCCATTGGAACACACTAGTGTTCCTTTTTTCCATTTCCTGAACCCTTTCCACCCTACAGCGTTATTTTCTTAGTTTTTCAAATGAAAATATTTCTTTATTCATTAACATTTTAAAAAAGAAAACAAATTAGCAGGGAAAAAAGCTGCTCTGCAAGCTGATGCAACACGTTGTGAGCTTGTAGATATTTTCCCTGTTCATCCACAAATTAGTATATACATGGTATATACATAAACATAAACATTATACACATACATTATACATTATGGCCTTGGCATCCTGACACACGCATAGTCCCTAGACACTTACATAACAGACTTGGGCATTCTGGCACACTTACTGTACTTCCACAGGCCCCTCAGGCATTCATTCATGCATGCACGCACACACACACACACAGAGGTTTGTATTACTGTAGTTGTGAGGAAAAACTTCAGGACAGCATTGAAAATAGCTGAAATTAGCAAAACATCGCCACGCAACTAAGTATAAGATAGTGAAAACTCCTACCCTAACCCTTAAACCTAACCTCTGAAAGTCTAATCCTAACCCCAACCTGAATATTTTGATGTAAACCTCTATAATATATATATATTTATTTTTTACCATAAAAAAACCAGAAAAAGAACCAGGAAAACTGGTCTTCACAATGTCATTTTCTCAAATTCTATACTTGTGGGGACATTTGGTCCTGACAAGTATAGCAATACAAGTACACACACATACACACACATATCAAGGCAGAAAACACCCACGCTATTATATACACTGTTGGCTCAACACACCACTTAACTTCAAGCACGTATTGAAGCACTTATACTGTACAAAGACACCTGTACTGATCACCACTACACGCACCCACGCACGCACGCACACGCACACACAACCACAACCACGCACACACACACAGCTCAATGTACGGATGCACAGTCCACAGACGTACACGTGCACACACACACACACACACACACACACACACACACACACACACACACGCACACACGCACACTCAGCTCTGAAATTAATCAAAACAAAACAAATTAATTGAGTTGAATGTAATTGTACCTGTAATAGATTGCAACTTAATGAACAGTTAATAAGTTAATGTCCCAAATTAATTAAGCCAAGGAGCTCCTATTAATGTGTCCAATCTCTATGTGAGATAGCGTTCTTTAATAATGTCATCTTAATCACTCAATAATTATTATCAGTCTCTTGGATTACCCAACCCAGGGGTCTTCAACATTTTTCAGGCCAAGGACCCCTTAGCTGAGAGAGAGATGAAGCAGGGACCCTCACTACATATTGTAGAAAATGATGTTGCAGATTAAACTTTTTCATAGATTTAATAGCTTCATAGACTTGTTTGAGAGCACTGTCATCAGTGCTGCGTAAGAAAGAAAAATAATGTTTACACATTATCTTTTCTATTAGGCTACTGTAATGGATTCATGTAAACGTGTATTTTCTGATATTTAACCACTCAAACTCTCAATTACTAAACATTTGTCTGTCATTTGGTCTGCTCTTTTTTTCCCTCTACACCAAACCACTTTGCAGAAAATAGCCGATCGACAAGCTGCGACGCGTTGTGAGCTTGTAGATTGTCTATTTTCGGTGAATGTTGTAGGGACTAGTGGAGAAGAGATCCAGTAGAACTAAAACATTTTATACTTGGTTGCGGGTGTTGAGCTCTGAAAATAGCCGATCCACAAGCTCACAACACTGTTGTGAGCTTGTAGATCGGCTATTTTCGGCATGCAGTATAAATCGGGCATCAAGGCCCGCCAAAAGTAATTTTAGTCCACTAAGTCAATTGTAGATTTACTTGACTAAAATCTTATGATATTTAGTCAACTAAAACTAGTCTAAAACGAAAACATTTCAGATGATTTCAAATATAACTAACAGTAAAATGAAGTGTATTCAAAACACTATGACTATAAAACAAAATTGTAATTTGCTGTGAAAATGAACAATGCCACCCATTACAAGCAGGACGTGTGAAGAGCGAAGGTGGAGAGCAAATGCTGAAACAAAAACATAGTGATTGATAAAGACACTTCATTTGAAGCTTCCCAGCAAGCACAATGACGTCATGATGACGCCCGGTCATCACCCCGGTGACGTTCAGGACTAGGCCAGATCACAGCCCATATGGGGATGATCTTTACGTCATTTACAGGACGTCATCACCGGGACATCATATGGACATTTGGACAGCAATTTTGGGTGATGAGAAATGTGTTTAGATGACGTCCTGGAAGTGACGTTTTTGTGGTCAGGATTAATTTTGGTTGAAATCAGGTGATATTCTGGGCCAGATCTGACTTGTCTTGGTTTGACTTGATCTAGCCCCAATCGAGACGTCACTGATTGGTCCGGGTCCTGACTGTGCTTGCTGGGTTAAGTTCAAATTTGATCCTTTCTGAAAAAGGCATATAAACACTGAATTTGAAAAAGCAATGCCTCTTTATTCCAAAACTCTGCTCCATATTGAACGTTTGGCCCATATCTCAACATAAACAGCTTGAATGTAGTATTTTCTATTTAAAAGATGTTCCAACTTGTTGACCCTTTTGAAAGCTTCTCAAGAAAACACGGATTGAATCTGCAGCCTTCGCACGAGGCCATTTCAGCTTCACATTCTATCATAAATATACAGTACTCTATGGAGTTACATTTGTGTCTTTATTAACCAAACAAAAGAAAAACATTTGAGAGAGAAAAAATATAAACAGAGCAAAGAATAGTTTTGAAAGAAAACGAATTAAAACAGCAAGCAAAAAATAATAATTTGTAAGCAAAGGAAATTATATAAACAGAACAAAAAAATATTTTTAATTAAAACAAATTAAAAACGCAATCAAAAAAATATATTTGCAAGCAAAGAAAATAAAAAATAATTGAGAACAAAACTTTAAAAATTCAAGAGTAAAAAAATAAGGAAAAACGGTTTAAACTACATAAAACAAAATACTAAGTAAAATGTTTGGGTAATAAAATGTGTTGTGCTAAATAAAATGTTTTTAATGTTTTTTTTCCTCATTTGCGAATGAAAGTTGTTTTTTCTGATTGCAAAATGCCTTCTCTCTCAAAACCTATGTCTTTGGTCTCGATTTTTTTTTTCTCTCTCTTGGATTTGTTTGTGTGAGGGGTTAAAGTTCAGAAGGCGGGTCCTACGCTGATAGATGTAAGACACCTCTCCATTGGTCACTTGGAGTCTGAGTGACAGCTCCCCCTTCCTTATGTAGCTTGTTGAATGCAGGGATGGAGGTGTGTTACGGCCAGCATGGTTTTTTGATTATTATTATTATTAGCAGTTTGCAAAAAAAACTAAAAAACATGAAAGTATAATGCAAGGTCAGCTAAGAGTATTTAAAACCTAAGAAAGATGACTTGTTTCCATTGGGGTCCTTTGTACTCAATTCATAGAGACATTTAATGACAGACAGATATACACTACTATGCAAAACATCATAAAAACAAAAACAAAAAAAATATGTTCAGTAAACAGTTTGAGTAAACAGATTGATGGAATACTTTATTAACAGTAGGATACAGAGGTACAATTGTACAATGATTGTTATAAGGATAACACAAAAAGGCTTGTTTCCATTGTGGTCCTCTGGGACTGAGGTCAGAGCTCCATTCCAGCTCTGGACGCTACACTATTCGTTACAATATTGAGCATTTTAGGCTATTAGCAATTCAGATGATTCCCTAATGTTAGGTTTCTGTTCTACTACAGTTTGTGATCTGTATTTAAAATTGTTGTATTGTTGTTACTGTTATAGTAGGCCAGTGGTTCCCAAACTTGGGATCGGGACCCTCAGAGGGGGTCCCCAGATTAGCTTAATGGGCAACATTGTTTTCTCTCTCAACAGTAAACAAACCAACCTATACAGTATAAGTGTATACAGGGTAACACATTTCTAAAGTGACAATTTAATGACTTTTAAGACCTTTTTAAGGCATTGTGCGCTTGTAGTTCGGCTATTTTCACAATATTTATCTGTGGAACCGAGTCAAACTAAATCTAATGCCTGGGTCAGGGTGGGTGGTCCCCACTTCAAGTATGATTATTTTAGGGATTCACAGCCTCGGAACCCTTTGAAATTATAAAATAAAGCTACAT
The DNA here is from genome assembly GCF_963280865.1 of Gymnoscopelus braueri. Taxonomy (NCBI): domain Eukaryota; kingdom Metazoa; phylum Chordata; class Actinopteri; order Myctophiformes; family Myctophidae; genus Gymnoscopelus; species Gymnoscopelus braueri. The sequence goes on along the minus strand of NC_137621.1, from coordinate 42,581,472 downwards.
TATTTTATGTTATATTCGTTATTCTAATTAAGGCAAGGCTGAAGTGACTGGCCTATTGGCCAGGCCCATTCCAGATAGACTGCTTTGGAAACGTTTCGTCTGATAGTGTGCTTCAGGCTGTGAATCCCTAAAATAATCATATTTGAACTGGGGACCCCCCAAAATAATCATACTTTAACTGGGGACCACCCTCCCTGACAAGCACTTGAAATTGTAGACATTAGATTTAGTTTGACTCGGTTCCACAGATAAATATTGTGAAAATAGCCGAACTACAAGCGCACAATGCCTTAAAAAGGTCTTAAAAGTCATTAAATTGTCACTTTAGAAATGTGTTACCCTGTATACACTTATACTGTATAGGTTGGTTTGTTTATTGTTGAGAGAGAAACCAATGTTGCCCATTAAGCTAATCTGGGGACCCCCTCTGAGGGTCCCGATCCCAAGTTTGGGAACCACTGGCCTACTATAACAGTAACAACAATACAACAATTTTAAATACAGATCACAAACTGTAGTAGAACAGAAACCTAACATTAGGGAATCATCTGAATTGCTAATAGCCTAAAATGCTCAATATTGTAACGAATAGTGTAGCGTCCAGAGCTGGAATGGAGCTCTGACCTCAGTCCCAGAGGACCACAATGGAAACGAGCCTTTTTGTGTTATCCTTATAACAATCATTGTACAATTGTACCTCTGTATCCTACTGTTAATAAAGTATTCCATCAATCTGTTTACTAAAACTGTTTACTGTACATATTTTTTTTGTTTTTGTTTTTTATGATGTTTTGCATAGTAGTGTATTATCTGTCTGTCATTAAATGTCTCTATGAATTGAGTACAAAGGACCCCAATGGAAACAAGTCATCTTTCTTGGGTTTTAAATACTCTTAGCTGACCTTGCATTATACTTTCATGTTTTTTAGTTTTTTTTTGCAAACTTCTAATAATTCAATCAATCAAAAAACCATGCTGGCCGTAACACACCTCCATCCCTGCATTCAACAAGCTACATAAGGAAGGGGGAGCTGTCACTCAGATTCCAAGTGACCAATGGAGAGGTGTCTTACATCTATCAGCGTAGGACCCGCCTTCTGAACTTTAACCCCTCACACAAACAAATCCAAGAGAGAAAAAAAAATCGAGACCAAAGACAGGTTTTGAGAGAGAAGGCATTTTGCAATCAGAAAAAACAACTTTCATTCGCAAATGAGGAAAAAAAACATTAAAAACATTTTATTTCCCAAACATTTTACTAAGGGACCAGTCGAAATTTACATAAGGGGGGGCATGGAGGAAATGTATGTGCCCTGATCTAAAATGCCATGACCCTCCCTTTGACAAAAAAAAAAAATCAATGACCCTCCCCAAGTGATTACAAAAAAAAGAGTAACCCTCCCCGCCTAGAAGTGTCACGATATATTGTGTCACGATATAGCCTATCGTGGTATTAAAATGTGATGATAGGTATTGTCATGATGTCATACTGTATCGTAATATTTTTTTAATTGTTTTTTTAATACAAAAAAAAACACTTTCTTTTTTTTTGCCGCTGAAAGTTAGGAGTTTTTACTGTATGATATGAAATGTAAAGCTTATCATAATCATAGTAATTATTAATCATGTCCTCCATCATATTCAAGGTATTTTGGAGAGAAATGAAACAGACTCCAGTCAGTCACTTTCAGTTTAAAGCCGTGTCAGCTGATGCTCGTTGACGCTCGTTAATGTGACATGCATCTGCACTCTCATATAGGCCTACATCTAATCTAAGATTGTATTATACTGTATCTGGTATTATAGATTTTTTTTAGCTGTTGGAAATAACTAGGCTGCACTTGGTTGGTAAAGTCCAGATGACAAAAATATGAGGTTTGTGGAATTTATAGTTATGCAGTCTTTTTTTTTTTTTTTTTTTTTATCCCGCGATTTTTGTAACCCATTTTTTTCACCCGGTGCCAATTTCCTAAGTGATCCTGGGCACTACACCAGCCCTACACCAGTATTACACCTGTCACCCCACAGTAGGGAGGCCAGGGCCGAGCTCATGCTTCCTTCAGGCATGAGAGCCAACTGACCTTCTTGTCACCTGACAGGGGGGAGTTTCCCTGGTTGGACGTAGCGCGTGGAAGGAACACGTTATTCCAACCAGTTCCCTTCCCCTCCATCAGGCGCCCCGGCTGTCATGGGGGAGGCGGTATAGTGACCAGGATTACTACATGTTTTTGTGAGGGTATTAACTACCCTAGGAGACACGGGGAGAACATGCAAACTCCACACAGAGTAGGCCCTTTCGCCAACCCCACCTAGGGTATGGGCGCTGATGACGCGGAGGAGAAGACACGCCCCCAGTGCCCACAGCGTCCCCGGCGGGAATCGAACCCAGGACCTTCTAGCTGTGAGGCGACAGCGCTACCGACTGCGCCACCGTGCCCCCTTTATAGTTATGCAGTCTTATATTATATTATATTTGTTATATTTCTAACTTGCTTTATAACGTTATTTATAAGATGATGGCCAATGTTGATGATACATGAGAAAAGAACATTAATAATATATCATATCGATATCATGCCCAACATCATGTATCGTATTGTGAAATTCTTGACACCCCTAACCCTCCCCATCAAATACAACATGACATTTAAAACTGATATGTCCAATGTTTTGCTTTCCACATTGATTAGAACATTGCTGTAGTGTAGTCAGTCTTGCTAAATGCACAGTGTATCTGTAGTAGTGGTAGCAGAATGGATAGTGTTCTCATCTTACATGTGGGAAACCCATTGAATCCTGGTCAGATTGAAGAAAGTTGAATATTTGGTAACCAGTAGTTTAAAACTTTTGTCACTCTGCCCTTTTAATTATCAACTACAGTGACTACAACTACACTGTTGCCTACATAAAACAAATTAGGCTATCAATTATGGCCTGATGCTTCTGGTTTTACTTGTGGAGCTAGGCATCTATACACAACTGTCCATATAGATCCACATTAATCACATGCACAGAATTACTTCAAATGATTATGAATATCCAGTTATAGTAGGCCTATTTATAATGCATCTCTCCAATAACGCCTGTTGAAGTTTTGCTTAATTGTTCAACCACCATCGTTAAGACGCTGAATAGATTTGACTGGGTCGTTCACACTCGCTGTGCGTTGATGGCTTGTTAACGACCGTCATTGATTCTAAATAGACAAGGTGTTACTTGATTTGAATTCTTTGTATCCTTTGAAATGGAGAGGGGTCATTGACCACTGTTCTGCTGTACTAAAAAGGTATATAAAAAACGGACTATTTTATCAATTCAAAATTGCATGACCCTCCCTTGGATTCAAAGTAAAATTAGCTGACCCTCCCTTGGACCAAAATTAGAAAGGCATGACCCTCCCCTATTTTCCTCCATGCCCCCCCTTATGTAAATTTCGACTGGTCCCTAAGTATTTTGTTTTATGTAGTTTAAACAGTTTTTCCTTATTTCTTTACTCTTGAATTTTAAAAGTTTTGTTCTCAATTATTTTTTCTTTTCTTTCAAATCTTATATTTTTTTGCTTGCAAATATATTTTTTTGATTGCGTTTTTAATTTGTTTTAATTAAAAATATTTTTTTGTTCTGTTTATATAATTTCCTTTGCTTACAAATTATTATTTTTCGCTTGCTGTTTTAATTTGTTTTCATTCAAAACTATTCTTTGCTCT
>NC_137621.1:42545857-42577565 GCF_963280865.1 Gymnoscopelus braueri | reverse complement strand
AATTGGTATCTTATTAAAACCAGCTAAATGAGATCTTCCCATCATCACTTAAAAAAGGTGAATTGACACGCGCCACGCGCCACCACCCACCCGCCACCACGCCTCAAAGCTGCGTGCTGTCATCGCTATAGCCCACCTAATTAATGACGTCTCGGGGGGGAAACGTGCGCGTCCGTCAGGGTGAATAGTAATACATGGCTCAGGGACGGTGGGACGGGGACAGGCACGTGGTGACCGTGTGTTGTTTGTTCTCTCCAGTGTTCATTTCATCGACTAAAACTACGACGTCGACTGCCTTTTTTCACGGACGAAAACGAAATAAAAACAAGGCTGTGATGACTAAAACTATATGACTAAATATATTGACAATTTCGTCAACAAATAAAAACTGTCGTAGACTAAAATGTCTGGGAGGGACTAATGGACAAGAGATCCAGTAGAACTAAGACAAGTCATTTCATGCTTGGTTGTGTGCGGATTTCGCGCTCCGAAAATAGCCGATCTACAAGCTCACAACGGGTCGTGCTGCGACACGTTGTGGGCTTGTAGATAGGCTATTTTCGGGCATCACGACGCCATTACGGCCCGCCTAAATAGAATTCTCATGGTATTTAGTCTAAAACTAGACTAAAACTAGTCTAAAACTAGACTAAAACTAAAAAAAATCTGATGACTAAAGGCCAGTCCACACCAATGCAACTCCTTGCAGCCGCCATTGGGGATAATGTTGGCTATAGCCTATAGCCACAGAAGAGGTTGCTGCGGCTTCAGTCCTGTACAAAATGCACCCTATGCACATCAGCTACACCAGAACATGCTCTTAGCCTCCCAGGCTCCAAAGCACGCACACGCACGCACACACACACACACACACACACACACACACACACACACACACACACACACACACACACACACACACACACACACACACACACACACACACACACACATTGGACAAGAACCTTTGTCCACACTGCTGTCCGGGTGTGGAACAGCCTACCAGAGCATGTAGTTGATTCCATCACAGACAATGGCCTTCAAGCCTTTAAATGCAGAGTTCATAGACATCTCCTGCACCCCCCCCCCCTCACACTGACTGTTGAGCTGCAGTGAACCGTATGATTGGCCAATGGATACATACTATTGCAATTGCTATTGTTCACAATCAGTGGTGGGAAAAGTACTCACATTTTTTACTTTAGTAAAAGTAGCAATACTGCAATGTAGAAATACTACAAGTAAAAGTCCAGAATTCAAAATGTAGTTGAGCAAAGGTACAAAAGTATTGGTATCAAAATGTACTTAAAGTACCAAAAGTACTCATTTAGGCAGAATGTCCTATTTCAAGTTTTCAAATGTATAAAAATATTTTGATTAATAGCAGATCTACAACCTCACAATACGTTGCATCGCAACGCATTGTGAGCTTGTAGATATATAGGGCTGAAGTGGTTCATGTTTTTTTGTGATAATAATCTAAATCTACAAAGTAACTAGTAACTAAAGTTTTCAAATAAATGTAGAGGAGTAAAAGTATAATATTTGCCTCTGAGATGTAGTGGAGTAGAAGTAAGTAAGTACTGAAAATTGGAAATACTATTAATATTAATACTAAATAATATTGAAAATACCTCAAAATTGTACTTAAGTACAGTACTTGAGTAAATGTACTTAGTTACTTTACACCACTGTTCACAATTGCGTTTAATAAGAAAATGTTGCAAGGAGTTGCATTGGTGGACTGGCCTTAAAATGTGACTAAATGGGATGTCATGCAAAAGGCCATGACTATGACTATAAAACTAAATCAAAATGTTTTGTCACAGTCTCTGCCTCTGCCATAGCCTGTGCCACACCCATTCCCCCTGTGCCCTGATGACTACTTGTTTTCACCTGTGTTGTTCTCCTCACCTGTTCCCATTTCCCATTCAGTGTTTAGTCTATTTATAGACCCTGATGCATGCCGGTCCCTTGCTGAATTATATGTTTGCTTTACGTGTGTTTTGACACTGCCCTGTTGTATTGCTACCTATAGTACTTCAGTAAACTACCACCTAAGTTATACCTCGTTTCCTGAGTCTGGTTATTTCTGCATTTTGGGTCCTACCTGGTCGGAGTCCTGACAGTATAATTCAGCCATTAAGATGGACCCAGCGGATTTTACTCAGCTACAAAGTGCTGTTGCCCTACAAGGACAGCTTTTGGGCCAGCACGAAAATATTCTGACCCAGATGAACGATCGCCTCACTCAGCTGGTTGCCGCCGTCCAGAACCTCACCGTCGCCCCCCCCCGCTGCTGCTCCGCCTGGGGTCCAGGCACAGGCCGTGGCCGGGGGTCCCCAGGGACCAGCCGTCACACCTAGGGAGCCGCGTGTTCAACACCCGGAGAGGTACAGCGTAGAGGCCGATACCTGCCGTGGTTTCTTATCACAGTGCACTTTGATTTTCACCCTCCAGCCATCTGTCTTCACCACTGACGGTGCCATGGTGGCATATATTATGACTTTGTTATCTGGCCGAGCGCTCGTCTGGGCTAATGCGCTGCTGGAGAAACAATCCCCCTTGTGTGCCGACTACGACCTTTTCATTGAAGAGATGAAAAGGATTTTCGATCACCCAGTGAGGGGGAGAGACGCGGCGACTCGTCTGCTGCATCTCCGACAAGGACGCAACAGTGTCGCTGACTACGCGATCGAGTTCCGGGTCTTGGCCGCGGAGAGTGAGTGGACGGAGGTGGCGTTAATTCCTACTTTTCTTCACGGGCTCTCGGATGAGGTCCAGGATGAGCTGGTTTCCCGTGAGTTTAGTGAGGGGTTGGATTCTCTCGTTACTTTGGCCATTCAAGTGGATAATCGTTTTCGCGAGCGCAGGAGACAGAGGCAGTTGACCAGAGCGCCGTTCTCCGCCGAACGCTTCCGAGTGGGGCCGAGTGTTCCCGACTCCTCCCGAATGTTCCCGACGTCACCGACAGCTGCCGAATCCCTGTCTACCGAGGAGCCTATGCAACTGGGACGCACCAGGATTTCTACCAGGGAGAAGGAGAGAAGGATAGCCGGGAGGTTATGCTTGTATTGTGGTAAGCCAGGCCACTTCCGTCTTTCATGCCCGGAGAGAGAGGGAAAAGGGGAATTACTGGTGAGCCATATCGTTTCATCCTCCCCATCTTCTTCTTGCTTTAAAGTCCCTGCTGTTTTGTCCTGGGGGGGCAAAAAACACTCAGTCACTGCGCTCATTGACTCTGGGGCAGCGGGGTGTTTTTTGGATAGTTCTTTTGCTCTTTGTCATGAGACACCTTATTTTAAGTTAAATCACCCCCAACGTGTCACTGCTTTGGATGGACGTCCTCTGGGAAAGGGCGTGGTTCAGCATCTCACTGAACCTCTGGGCCTACGCTTGTCTGGGAACCACTGTGAGAGTATTCAACTTCACCTTATTGACTCCCCTGAGCTGCCGCTCATTCTGGGGCATCCGTGGCTGGTGCACCACAACCCCCACATCGACTGGCCGTCCGGTACCATATTGGAGTGGGGCCGTTCCTGTCATTCCCATTGTCTACGCTCTGCACCTACTGCGCCTCAATCTCCAGGGCCTGGTCCTTCGTCTGGGGGCCCCGAACCCCCCGATTGTTCTAAGGTCCCTCCCGAGTACTCTGACCTCAATTTGGTCTTCTCCAAGCAACGTGCGGCGTCCACACTGCCCCCACATAGGCCCTATGACTGTGGTATTGACTTGCTGCCCGGGACGTTTCCACCTCGTGGGAGGCTCTATTCTCTCTCGGTTCCTGAGGTGGCGGCCATGGAGAGCTACATTGACGAGGCCCTCACAGCAGGATTCATCAGACCGTCCACGTCCCCAGCAGGAGCGGGGTTTTTCTTCGTCGGGAAGAAGGATGGCGGCTTGAGGCCCTGCATTGACTATAGAGGTCTCAATCGGATCACGGTGAGGAATCGTTACCCCTTACCTCTTATGTCCTCATCTTTTGACCATTTACGTGGAGCTACATTTTTTACCAAGCTTGACCTCAGAAATGCTTATAATTTGATACGCATTAGGGAAGGGGACGAATGGAAGACGGCGTTCAACACCCCTAATGGTCATTATGAGTATTTGGTCATGCCGTTCGGCCTCACTAATGCCCCTGCTGTCTTCCAGGCTCTAGTTAATGATGTACTGAGGGACATGTTGAATCGTTTTGTGTTCGTGTACCTGGATGACATACTCATATTTTCTAGGTCACGGGAGGAACACGTCCAACATGTGCAGCGGGTGCTGCGCCGTCTCCTGGAGAACCAGCTGTACGTCAAGGCGGAGAAGTGCGACTTCCATGCGTCCACCATCACCTTCCTGGGCTACATCATTACCACTAAGGGGGTGACCATGGACCCGGGTAAAGTCAAGGCAGTGGCTGACTGGCCCCAACCCACCACCCCGAAACAATTACAAAGATTCTTGGGCTTTGCTAACTTCTACAGATGTTTTATCCGGGACTACAGCAAGGTGACAGCGCCTCTCCACGCCCTCACTGCCGGTCCTGCCACCCGCTTCCGTTGGACCCCCGAGGCTGACCGGGTCTTCTGTGAGCTGAAGCGGCTTTTCTCTTCTGCCCCCATTCTGACCCACCCGGATCCTACTTTGCCTTTTGTGGTAGAGGTCGACGCTTCGGATGTGGGGATTGGCGCAGTGCTCTCGCAATGTCCTCCCAAGGAGAAGAGGCTCCATCCCTGTGCCTTTTTCTCGATGAAGTTGGATTCGGCAGAACGCAACTATGACATCGGGAACCGGGAGCTGCTGGCGGTCAAGAAGGCGCTAGAGGAATGGCGGCACTGGTTGGAGGGAGCGGAACATCCTTTTGTGATCTGGACTGACCACAAGAATTTAGCTTATATTCAGTCGGCCAAGAGGCTCAATTCCAGACAGGCCCGGTGGGCTCTGTTTTTTGACCGTTTCCGCTTCACCCTTTCCTATCGCCCTGGTTCCAAGAACCTGAAGCCTGACGCACTCTCCCGCCAGTTTGACCCTTCTGAGAAGGACCCGGATCCAGGTCCCATTATTCCGAGTGCCCTGGTTATAGCACCCATCACCTGGGAGATAGAAACCATCGTTCGGCAAGCGCTTCAGCGGGAACCTGACCCGGGTGGTGGCCCGGCATCCTGCCTATTCGTCCCTGTGGCCGCTCGCTCCAAGGTGCTCCAGTGGTCCCATTCTTCCAACCTCGCTTGTCATCCTGGCGTTCGACGCACCCTAGCCCTCCTCCGGCAACGCTTCTGGTGGCCGTCCATGGCGGCCGACACTTGCTCCTTTGTTCGAGCTTGCGCTGTCTGTGCTCGTAACAAGACCCCCAACCTCAGACCTTCGGGGTTACTCCGACCCCTGCCGGTGCCACGCCGCCCCTGGTCCCATATCTCTATTGACTTTGTCACAGGGCTTCCCGCCTCTGAGGGCAAGACGGCCATCCTAACCATCGTGGATCGTTTCTCGAAGATGGCCCACTTTGTTCCTATGCCTAAGCTTCCCTCCGCCAAGGAGACGGCCCAGCTCATGATTGACCATGTCTTCCGGCTGCATGGGTTACCACTGGATGTGGTTTCGGATCGGGGACCCCAGTTCTCCTCTAGGTTTTGGAGGGCCTTCTGTTCTCTCTTGGGAGCGTCTGCCAGCCTCTCGTCAGGCTTTCATCCCCAGTCAAATGGCCAGACGGAGCGTGTGAATCAAGACCTGGAGGTTGCCCTCCGCTGCCTGGTGTCGGATAATCCCTCCTCTTGGTGCAGTCAGCTCGCCTGGGTGGAGTATTCCCATAACTCCCTTCCCTGCTCCTCTACTGGTCTGTCGCCATTCGAGTGTGCACTTGGTTATCAACCTCCGCTGTTTCCGGAGCAGGAGATAGAGGTTGAGGTCCCGTCAGTTCAAGACTTTGTCCGTCGTTGCCGTCGCACCTGGAGGAGAGCCCGGTCCTCTCTCCTGCGGACAGCTGCAAGGAACCGGAAACAGGCCGACCGGCACAGACAGCCTGCCCCTCGCTACCAACTTGGACAGGAGGTTTGGCTTTCTACCCGGGATTTGCCTCTGCGTGTGGAGTCCCGGAAATTGTCCCCACGCTACGTTGGCCCTTTCAAGATCACACGCATCATCAACCCAGTAGCCGTTCGCCTCAAACTCCCCAAGACCCTTCGGGTGCACCCTACTTTCCATGTCTCTCAACTCAAGCCAGTTTCCTCCTCCCCTCTGGTGCCTCCCACGAAGGCGCCCCCGCCTCCTCGCCTGCTCGATGGTCATGCCATCTACACCGTCCGGCGCCTTTTGAAGATGCGTCGCTGGGGCAGGGGTCGTCAATACCTTGTTGACTGGGAGGGGTATGGACCAGAGGAGCGCTGCTGGGTCCCTAGTCGGGACATTTTCGACCCCTCCCTGATTGCTGACTTCCACCGTCAGCATCCGGAGTCGCCCAAGGGGACGTCAGGAGCCGTCCGTAGGAGGGGGGGTCCTGTCACAGTCTCTGCCTCTGCCATAGCCTGTGCCACACCCATTCCCCCTGTGCCCTGATGACTACTTGTTTTCACCTGTGTTGTTCTCCTCACCTGTTCCCATTTCCCATTCAGTGTTTAGTCTATTTATAGACCCTGATGCATGCCGGTCCCTTGCTGAATTATATGTTTGCTTTACGTGTGTTTTGACACTGCCCTGTTGTATTGCTACCTATAGTACTTCAGTAAACTACCACCTAAGTTATACCTCGTTTCCTGAGTCTGGTTATTTCTGCATTTTGGGTCCTACCTGGTCGGAGTCCTGACATGTTTGGTCTCTTCCAGAGGTGTCCATCCTGCCCCAGCAGCCGTCCCTGTCCCACCTGGCCCTGGGTCTCTCTGTGGGGACGTCGGCCCTCATCGCTGCTCTGCTGCTGGCCGTGTCCGGAGTCATGATCAGTAAGTGACCACGAAAGTTCCTTCACAGGTGTTACCAATGATACTAATGAAGGCTCTGTTCCAGTCAGTGTAGCACAGTGGTTCTCAAACGTTTTAGTTTCAAGGACCCCCATAACTCTGAGAGTGTACAAATGGAACCAAATGGACCGGGTCCATTTGGTTCCATTTGTACACTCTCAGAGTTACACACCCGCAAAGGGGACATTTGGGACCCCCCCTTTAGGAACCACGAGGGTACCTGGACCACACTTTGAGACCCGCTGGTGTAGCAGAGTGTTTCCAGTGAGCCAACACGCACAATATCAGCGCCCTGACTCTGTTTGACCAGAATGGAACAGAGCCTTCATTAGTATCATTGGTAACACCTGTGAAGGAAGTAAGGTCGAGGCCCAAAACACACACACACACACACACACACACACACACACACACACACACACACACACACACACACACACACATGCACACACACACACACACACACGCACTCACACCTCACTCCGCACTCATCCCACTCAGTTACTTAGTGTGCCACTCAGATGGCCTCCATAAAGAGTCTGCTGATAGACAGAGAGAGAGAGAGAGAGAAACAGAGAGACAGAGAAGCGAGAGCGCAGACATCCGTCTGATTCTCTGCTTTGAGCCTATCTCCTCCAGACACATCCACTCATAGAGCCATCAGCTCCACACACACACACACACACACACACACACACACACACACACACACACACACACACACACACACACACACACACACACACGTTTGTATTACTATACTTGCTATACTTGCGAGGACATCAACATTTCAGAAAATAGCCGAAACATTGCAGATCTACAAGCTCACAATGCGTCACAGCTGTGATCTTGTAGATCTGCTATTTTCCGGTACGTGACACCTTGGCTTGCAACTAAGTATAAATCAGTAACACCCAAACCAACACCCAAACCCAACCTCTAAATGTCCTAACCATAACCTGAATCTTTTCCCAATTGTAAGCCTAATTAAAAATCCTCACAATGTCTCTTTATCAAATCCTGCTATACTTGCGGGGACATTCGGTCCTCACAAGTAGAGTAATACACCTGTAAGTGCACACACACACACACACACACACACACACACACACGATGGGGTGCGAGGGAGGGTGCCAGCGCTGTTGTATGGAACACACAAATGACGGATGGCTGCTTAAGCGCCGCGTGACAACGCTCATACATTAGGCCCGGTGCACGTGGTAAATAAATATCTCCTGCTCACATGCACATACGTACGTATGCATGCATGCACAAGTGTAGGGATGTGTGTGCGCACACATGCACACATGAAGCACATAAACGGGTAGATGGAGAAGTAATGCGTTTACAGCTCAAGACAGAGCCACTCGCAGTATATGTAAATGAATGTATAGAGGGAGTGAGAGAGAGTGATAGACCTCTCACAATTATGACATAATCGCCTATTATAATCGCAATTATTTTGCATGATTGTTTCCATGTTGAAAAATGTTCATACATTTTCAAAGATTTTCGAAGAATTGCAGAAATAGCTGATCTAAATGCTTTTTTTTACATTTCTTTGAAAGTATAAAATTATTAAATATGTCAGTCATTTCTTGATTATGAAGCCTTTTTATTCATATGTGTGTGTGTGAGCGAGAGAGAGAGAAAGAGAGAGAGAGCGGTAAAAACAGTGTCTGCATGCATACTGTTGTCTACCCTGTATAATGTCTTTTCTCCTACATAATGCATGAAGGCATTCATCCTGGGTGTTGCTACAGTAACAGTATACAGTATATCGTCACTGTCGGATAGAAACCTTATGCATGTCGAAAAACTGCATAAAAAGAAAGAGGAAAAAAAACACCTGTGTGCCAATGGAGCCAGTGCAGTTATGATTAAGTTACAAGCTCTTGTTAATACTTTTCATTGGTTCAGTATTCATGAAACCATACACACTTAAAACACTTCAAGTTTCACTTTAAAAGAGTGTCAAAAATAGGAGGGGGGGGTCCTTAAACATGCAAAAGTCTGAGAACCTAACTGACTGCACTGTATTATGTAATAAAGCCTTCTTTTCCTGTCGTATGACCAGTGTACAGGCGTAAGCACACGGAGCTCCAGTCCATCCAGCTGGAGCTGCAGAGCCCCGACTGCAAGCTGAGCAAGCTGCGCGCCTCCACCATCATGACCGACTACAACCCCAACTACTGCTTCGCCGGCAAGACGGCCTCCGTCAACGACCTGAAGGAGGTGCCACGGCGCAACATCTCCCTCACCAGGTACGTCGCTCGACCGAGTTGCAGTGGTGGAAAAAGTACTCTTACTTAACACATTGACTGCCTAGAACGAGTTAACTCGTTTTTATTCGTTTTTAAAATCCATCACTTGATTGCCTAGATCGAGTTAACTCGTTTTTAAGGAAAAAAATAATTTTCAAAAAAAAATATATTTTTTTTTATTTGACCCAAAGACCAAGGAGATATGATTAGTCGAAGATCTAGACTCCTATCCACTTCCTTGTTAACTTAAAACTTTAAAATTTTGTATCTCAGCTCCTGAGTGCTTTTTTTTTTTCCAATGAAAAATCTCTGGCAATAAACTGCAAAAAATCTGAAATAACTCAGGCAATCAATGTGTTAAGTAAAAGTATCAATACTGCAATGGAGAAATACTCTGTTACAAGAAAAATTCCGGTATTCAAAATTAATTTGAGTAAAAGTATTAATATTTTGAAAATAACAGATCTACAAGCCCACAACACGTCGCATCGCGACGTGTTGTGGGCTTGTAGACCGGCTATTTTCAAATAGCCAACGTTTAAATAGGGCTGAAGTGGTTAATGTATGTTTTGTAATAATAATCAAAATCTACAAAGTAACTAGTAACTAATAGAAAAAATATAAACAACATTGATACAATTACAAATACGTTATTACACATAATTGCACAAAGATTGTCAAATAATTACATCATAGCCCTATGTTTCAGTGTCTGTAGCGGGGAAAAGTAGTCCAAATATCCAAATACGACTGCCAGACATTATGAAATGTTTCATCTAGTTCAGCTCGGTAGCTGATCTCCTTTAATTAAATAAGGTGTCAAGCCAATGAAGATGAAAAGGCTGTGGAATCTGGCTCAAAGTTATGTTTGAATCATGTTGATTTTATATCCTGATATCTTACCAGAGTTAGAAATAATTTCTAATGACTTGGGGATGTAGTGTAGGGTCAGACGGATAAAGTAGGAGTGAATTTGAAGCCCACTATCAGTACTAATCAATATCAATACTCCTTAAAGGACCACTTCAACCATTTCAAACTATCTTCATATAATTGACCCTCACATATGCTCATTATAAGATGGTGCCATTTCTGTCTTCTCGTCTGTGTCTCAGAGGAGGGCTGTGGACAGTTCAGAAATCCGCCCACCAGTGACCATAGGCGCCCCCACCGGAAGAGTAGGGCTGAGGGCGGACCAAACAGGCCAACATCCTGTTATCAACATTCAATTGGGCGGTCCCGCCAGAGTCAAAAGAAAAAGAAAAAAACAGCTGAGGGCGCTGTTTTTTCATTTTCTTTTGTTGATGGGTTCCCAGATTGCTGGGACACAGACCAAGTAGTCAAAATGGTACCATATTATAATGAGCATTAGTGAGAACCAATTACAGTATATGAAGAAGTCGTCCTTTAAGCAACTGCAAGTGGTTCAATGGCAAGGTGAAATAGGACAGGGCTCAGCCGACAGCCTTGTCTATTGCCTCTACATACTGTATAGGCAAATAAAGTGAATTCAACCTTCAACTAACATAGAAAGTCAGTCCAAAACCAAACCTCTCCAATGTTGCGAAAAGTTACTCATACCCAATCCGATCGAATGCTGTGTGGGCATCAAAGGAGAGCAGAACTTCTGCTGCAGGTGGAGGTTGAAGAGAATGGAGAACATTGAACACCCCACGTAAGTTGCCTGGGTGTATCACTGTGTGAATAACCGAACCCTTCTAGATAGAACCTTGGTTAACATCTAGCTCACAGGTCTTTTCCCTCTTTGAGATGGAACTGAAATCATGGCCTGACTCAAAGAAGGCTGGGAGTGACTCACGCTCCAGTGCCTCGGCATACACATCCCTAGAAGGGGGATTAGTTTGCCTGAGAAGTTTTTTTTTAAAGAACTCAATCGGGAAGCTGTCCGGCCCTGGAGCTTTACCACTCTTCATCTTTTTAATTGGCAATTAAATTCAATTTCTGCTGCTGAGATACCGCTATCAAGATCTGTCTTATCTCGTGGGCCTAAGGTCTGCATCTCAAGACTATCGGAAAAATGAGCCATCTGCGCGCCATCACAATTTTCTGTGGCGTTGAGGTCCTCATAACATTTCCTAAATTGATTATTTATGCCATTTTGCTCGGTAGTTATTCCGTCCGGAGTGTCTGTCTCTGCTATGAGTCTTTTGCAGAGTTAATTAACCCTCTAATGCTCAACATATTATTTTTGGGGGGAAATATTTCAGCCATTTTTGGGGAACTTGAGGGTCCCTGATAATATATCAATAACATATCCTATTCCTCTAGATAACCGTCATTAATTCAATAGTAAAGGGCTCAGGGGCCTATCCAGTGAGTTAGCCCGACTGAGAGGGCCCTTAGTCGGGCCTAAACCACCGCCATGCACCACATGGATGTTTTAGCATTTAGCATTTACCTCCACAAACAGACACCGACTGTCGGCACGTCTCCTGTCCGCCTGTGAGCTCTCATCTCTGGCATGACAGCCAGCATAAGGCTGCTTCAAAGTCAGCTGCCTGGAGTTTTAGTTGAAAAAAAACAAAATAAGCAATCAAACATAGTTCTTTGCAGCACATGCATTTACTTACTTGCTAACTTACTTACTTATTTATGTATTTATATAACCCATTAAGACCTGAGGCCGATTCTTAAAAATGTTTTCTAAATCCTAACAGTTTTTTGAAAAAAACATTTAAAAAAAAAACGAGATTTAAAAAAAATAGCAGATCTACAAGCTCATAGCGCGGCACTTGGTGCCGCGCTATGAGCTTGTATATCTGCTATTTTTGAATAGCCAAAGAAATCTAAAGTGACACAGATGCGTTCCAGGTCTTAATGGGTTAAAGGGCAGTGTAAGGTACAAAAAGGTACTGTAGTTTGTTGCCTGAGGGTAACACCATGGTATGTAGTTAACTGTAACATAGTTTACTTGGCTCATAAAAGTCTTGATGAGATGAGATGAAGCTAAAGTGGTATACTTCCGACAGGAAAGCTATTCTCTCCCTATAGAGGTCAGTGGAGGGGACTGCTGACTGTCTATACATCAACATAATTCATGAGAGAGACTAATTAAGACACATCAAGACGTGCTTGACCACCTTTTGTTCAAACTGGCATTATGGAACATCTGTCAACGCTTTCATCATTTCCCACAGGTTACAATTGCTTGTATCTTGGCAACTGATTCATTGCCAGAAGGAAGATCACTTTGAGTAAATAGGAAGCTAAACTAAATCTCCCTCAGACAAAAGACATGGATTAAGTCAACACATTGTCATCAAGTCACCCTCCGAGAATCAATTAGTTGACTATTCAACTCACTCTGTTGGCTATTTCTCACCTAAAATATTTTCAGAAACGTACAGTGTTTTACGGTTTAGCTTTGAAATTAGATTGTTTGTAACGCATCCGCTATGTTTGTTTACCTCCTTAATGTTGTGTGTGCGTGTGTGTGTGTGTGTGTGTGTGTGTGTGTGTGCGTGCGTGCGTCTGTGCAGGGGCCTGGGTCATGGTGCATTTGGTGAGGTTTATGAAGGCATGGCGGTGGGCATACCAGGGGAACCAAGCCCAATGCAAGTAGCTGTCAAGGTGGGCTTTCTCTCTCTCTCTCTCTCTCTCTCTCTCTCTCTCTCTCTCTCTCTCTCTCTCTTTATCGCCACTTACCTATTTAGATACACACATCGTCTCTGTCGGGTGGAAACCTCATATGTCCCAAACTGTTGCTTTTCAGGATTCAAAAATAGCAGATCTACAAGCCCGAGCCTGCAGATCTGCTACTTTTGATACCTTTGTGTGACGCTGTAGTACGATCAAGTATAGGGCGAAAACGCAAATAGGTAAAATATGGAGAAAATATGTTTCCGCCCGTCAGCGATGATATTCATGTTTCAATGCTGTGCGACTGAAATGATACTGGTTGTCACAGTGTACTCACACGATGCGTTTGTTTTCTGTCATTGGCAACAGACCCTTCCAGAGGTTTGTTCTGAACAAGATGAACTAGACTTTCTTATGGAGGCTCTGATCATTAGGTAGGTACCCCCCACCCACTCACACACACACACACACACACACACACACACACACACACACACACACACACACACACACACACACACACACACACACACACACACACACACACACACACACACACAAATTGCAGATCTGCAAGTTCACGACGCGCCGCAACGCCTCCCAACACATCCCAGCGTGTTGCAACGTGCCACGTTGTGAGCTTGTAGATTGGCTTTTTGATGCACAACTACGTATAAAATAGGGGAAAAGTTCAACCCCAACCACTACTCCTAGCCTCTGAATGCCTAACGAAACAACAACCTTAATATTTTCCTAGTTGTAAGCATAACTCCCCCGACCAGGAAAATGGTCCTCAAAATGTCTTATTTATCAAATTCTACCATACTTGTGGGGACATCTGGTATAGCTGGTATAGTAATACAGGTACACACACACACTAGGGATGGGAATTTTAACCTTTTTTGGTAAACTTTTAACCGCCTAAGACGTCATATCAATAAATAAAGTTGCAGTCCTAATTGTAACATTAGGTCTACGTATATCTCATTCTGTACGGCTCTTTTCTTCTCATAAAATGTCTTGTATTGTAAAATATTGTATGAGGAACAGTTAGCCTATAGATTACATTTAAGTGATTTATTCCATTACTATTCTGTTCATATTTCAGTAATTTTTATATGACTTAATGTTGGTAAATGGTCATTAAGTCCTAAATAGTTAGTGAGTGACACACATTCCGTTTTAACTGTCCCATCCCTAACACACGCACGCACGCACGCACGCACGCACGCACGCACGCACGCACGCACGCACGCACGCACGCACACACATGCACACACATGCACACACACACATGCACACACGCACACACGCACACACACAATACTCTGTCCACCACCACAGTGTTATTTGGGCCTGTCCTCTGTGCTGATAAGTGTGTGCTCTCCGTGTGTTTGCAGTAAGTTCAGCCATCAGAACATTGTGCGCTGCATAGGTGTCAGCCTGCAAGCTCTGCCACGCTTCATCCTGCTGGAGCTCATGGCTGGAGGAGACCTCAAAAGCTTCCTCAGGGAGACCAGACCCCGACTGGTGAGACGCACAAACACACACACACACACACACACACACACACACACACACACACACACACACACACACTTATATTATTTTTCAAAAATAGCAGATATACAAGGTTATAGCGCGGACCTATGAGCTTGTATATCTGCTGTTTTTGAAAAATCTTGAACATTTGTGCAAATCTTTGAATACATATGTTTTTAAAGCGAAAATGTTTAACTAAAATCTTTGCTTTTGGGGATTCTACAAATGTCTTCTAAATCCTAACAGTTTTTTTTTATTTAAACGTATGTTTCTATGTCAGTGGTTCAATTTGAGTTAAAAATATATATGTATTCAAAGATTTGCAAAAATGTTATATAAATAGTTATATAAATAAATAGCAGATCCACAAGCTCGTAGCGCGGCACTCTGTGCCACGCTACGAGCTTGTAGATCTGCTATTTCTTTTGACTATGAGAAATAAGGAGAAGATAAAACATCCGCACACTGTTTGAAGCTCCAAAAACGTACTTTATCACTGGCGCAACGTTTCGACCTTTTAGGTCTTCATCAGGCATGCCTGGTCGAAACGTCGAAACGTCGAAACTGTACTTTTTGCAAACTGTTAATAAAGTAATCAATCAAAATCAATCAATACAATTTTTGTGTGTGTGTCCTTGGGGTTGTCAGGAGCATCCCTCCAGCCTGTCCATGGTGGATCTTCTCAACGTGGCCAGAGACATCGCCAGAGGCTCCCAGTACCTGGAGGAGAACCAGTTTATACACAGGTACTTGTTCTTTTATTTATTTTTTTGGTCCTGACTGTAGCTTAGTCCAGTGTTTCTCAACCTGTGTGTCGGGACCCCCAGGGGGGTCCCCTCAGGATTTTGGGAGGGGGGGTCCCCAGATGAGAGTGAAGTGATCGTTTAAAGGACTTTTAAGACCTTTTTAATACCTTCCCAGCAATCTGGGAACCCATCAAAAAAAGGAAAGAAAAGAACAACGACCATTACTGCATCAAAAGTAATCAACAAACTATACTATAAAACATTTTGTTTGTTTGTATTATTGTCAAATAATATAATGCAAACATTTAGAAAATTGCCGATCTACAAGATCACACCGCCTTGCAAAGCTCAGGGCTCATCTTCTTACAAGCAAGGGCCTCCCTGTGGATTATAACACAATGAGTCCACAACTGGACTTACTGAAATGTTGTGGTCACAGTTTGAAATAAATCTGTTCGCTCACTCCATTTCTTATTTGTAGCATATGGGCCTCGCAAGCCTTAGATTTTTCACCAAAATATGTGTGCATTTCAGCGTGATGCTGCTTGGCACCGGCCGTGACAAAGCAACACCCGGCATTTGCGCGACGTATTACGAAACAAAAGTTGAAGCCAGCTCAACTTTTGTTGAGTTGTGACTTTTTTCAGCACTCCAATGACGCAGTGAAGCTTCAATCATGTTTGTTTCATCATTTAAACTCCTCTTCTCTGTCCCCAATATTCCTGTTCCGTTCTGTAAATAGAAAAAAAATACGCATTCTTGTTGTCAACTCCCTGTGCTGTTTAACCGCTTACAGCCTTATTATTATATAACAGACCTGAGTCACAACTGTTCTTGGACCACTTTTGTCCCTCCCACACCACATTTCTTCACCAAAAATAGCCGATCTACGTGCACCGCGTTGTGAGCTTGTAGATCGGCTATTTTTGGCCATAGTCTTTTCATTTACAGTACATGGGCGACAGTGTAGCTGACCACCACCCTTGCTGTGGTCTTTTCGCAGCGTTTGCCACCACTAGTGTGAACGCATGCATAAGACCAAGCAGATGGGGTGGCTGCATCTCCCTTTTTCTTCCTCCATCCATCCATCCAACATCCAACATGAACTCTGTTCTTTAAATTTAAAAAAGGAGTGTTTCTCTCCGTATAAACTTCTTATCTCACTTTTAACCTGGCGTTGCTATTGTGGGCATGTCATTATAGGTAGAATTTTCCAAAAATGCCAAACAAAAACAAAAAACTATTGTTGCGTTGTGGTGCAACACGTTGTGAGAGCTTCTAACCCGTTAAGACCTGGAACGCTGTGTCACTTTTTCATTTGATCTAAAAAACATTATTTTTACACTTTGGCTATTCAAAAATAGCAGATACACAAGCTCATAGCGCGGCACCGAGTGCCGCGCTATGAGCTTGTAGATCTGCTATTTTTGAAAAATCGTGAAAATGCGTGAAAATCTTTGAATATATATTGTTTAAAGCGAACATTTTTAACTCTATTCTTTGCTTCTGGGGGCCCTGGAACAAAACATTTTGAGATGGGGGTCGGCGGCCAAATACATATAATTTTGGGGGTCCTTGACATGAAAAAGTTTGAGCACCACTGATATAGAAAAACATACGTTTTTTCAGAAAAACTGTTGGGATTTAGAAGACATTTGTAGAATCGGCTTCTGGTCTTAATGGGTTAAGTCAGCTATTTCCACTATCCGTCCATCGTACGACAACAATTCAAGTCAAAGTTGTTCTGAAATATTTCTATCCTTCCTTCCTTCCGTCCTTCCTTCCGTCCTTCCTTCCTTCCTTCCTTCCTTCCTTCCTTCCTTCTGTCCAGCCTGTCCTGGTGGAATTATCCAATGACAAACGAGGCCAATTAAAGCGTGTTTGCTCCAACATGGCGCGGTAAAGCGCCGTCAATCCGCCTAACGGCCGCCTCTCCTCCGGAGGCTGCCGTCTAGGTTCTATATGGCCCTCACTGCTGCCTCCATATGCCAGTGTTAACGTTCACCCACACACTGTCCTTGAAACTCATTTCAGCTTTTTATGGAGGTGTGTTTACTCTGGGGTGAGTTCAGGTGCCGCTGTGCAGTGGTGGGAAGTAGCTTTAAGTACACATTGTTGATGTCGGGCAGAAACCTCTCATCTCCATATTTAAACTTTTTGTGTTTTTTTATACTCAAGTACGGTACTTAAGTACAATTTTGAGGTACTTCTACTTTACTTAGTATTTCAATTTTTCAATTCTTTATACTTATACTTTTCGATGCTTCATACTTATTATGTACAATGCAATACACAAATTAAGCCATATTTTATACTTTGGCTGTTCAAAAATAGTAGATCTACAAGCTCACAATGCGGCATTTTGATGGCAATACTTTTACCCAAGTAAAGTGTTTTATTCGGGACCTTAGCTAAGTAAAGTTTTGTATTCAGGACCTTCTCATGTATTGTGTCTGCTCATTTCTTTGTGTCATCACTTCCAATTTCACTCGTTTATTCTGTATCAATTCAATTCAATTCAATTCAATTTTATTAAAGTGTCAAATCACAACAAGTTGTCTCAAGACACTTTACATGTAGAGAAGAGACCCGACATCCCACCCTGAGCAAGCAATTTTGCGACAGTGGCAACGAAAAACTCCCTCTTAACTGGAAGAAACGTCAGGCAGACCCTAGGCTCTAGGGTGGCGGCCTTCTGCCTCGACCGTGTCGGGGGAAAGAAGAGAGAGAGAGAGGGAGAGACAGACAGAGGAGAGACAGAAAGAGATACAGTGCAAGTAGTAACAATAACACTAGCAGCAAATATAATAGTGTAAGATAGTATATGATAATATAATATAATAAAATAATATAGTACAGCAATAGTGTGTATGCAGTATATAATGGTATAATAAAAGAATGTTAAGATAATATACAGTATAGTGTAGTGGTATAGTGTAGTGTAGTAGAAATCCACGGTCGTGCTCCATGGAGAGGCCCGGTCCGCAGTCACAGTATTGAGCCGCAGCTGGGGGTCCATGGACCTGCGACGTGGGAAATAAAAGAAACTCCGGGGAGCAGGTCCCCGGTTGTAGAATTAGTGGCAGGCCTTACTAGAGCATGAATCTGTACAGGGTTAATTACGATTGTACCAATGGGACACAAACCCACACAACCAAAGGGAGGACGAGAAAGGAGAAAGGAGTATCCTGTGTGAGTTCTCTCTCCTGATTGTATAAAATTGGTATCCCGACCTGAAAATGTGTTTTCTGTTTACTAAAGAGCTGGAGAGACATGGAGACTCCTGTTACTGAACAAACACTCTGTAGCAACGAGTACTATCAACATATTGAGCTCCTTAACACATTTTTTTAATTTGTTTTCTTAAATTTAGAGTAGCCAATTATGTTTTACCCCTTTTTCTCCCCAATTTAGTCATTATGCCAATTAATTCCTCCCCACACACATTTCTGTGTTGTCACTGCTGACATATCCTACTGACTCCCCTGCCAGTGAGGAGCCCCCACCAGGAGGATGTAGAGCCTTCGTCCTACTCCTCCCACCCAACACACCCCGCTGACAGGTGCCGCCCCAGCCCGCAGGAGTACGTTCAGTGACCGATATCACCCTCCCTGCCCGGCTTCCCTCCCCCCGAACACGGGCCAATTGTGTTCGTGTGTAGACGCTCGACAAAGTCGGATGCACCACGTGGATTCGAACCCACAACCTCTGTGGTGGTGGGCAGTTACTTTACCACTGTGCCACCCGAGCGCCCCTATATTTAACACTTATTTTAACGATAATAATCTGAGTACTAGATATTTCCAAGGAAGAAACATCCGCACTCTCTGAAGAAGTTTAATAATGTCGAAACGCGTCGGTTATTTTGTCGACTGCTGCTGCGGATCATTATTAAAGACTCCTAAACTTCTTCAGAGAGTGTAGATGTTTCTTCCTTGTATATATTGTCAAGAATCTGCACCCAGTTTAACCTCGAGACTATCCTTTGATTGGAGCGCTCCTTTCCTTTCCCTTGAAGTGAGTTGCTTTTTACTAGTTATTTCCACCATTGTGTGAGTGGAGCGTGGAGGAGTTGTCACTATAGGCTGAGATAATTCTCCAAAGGATTACTGGTTTAGATGACAAGCCGTTGAGCACCTCAACAGGTTAAATCAATGGGTTAATGCTTTTTGAGAGTGCCTTTCTACGCCCCCGCGCGAGCGCACGTGTGTGTGTGTGTGTGTGTGTGTGTGTGTGTGTGTGTGTGTGTGTGTGTGTGTGTGTGTGTGTGTGTGTGTGTGTGTGTGTGTGTGTGTGTGTGTGTGTGTGTGTGTGTGTGTGTGTGTGTGTGTGTGTGTGTGTGTGTGTGTGTGTGTGTGTATTACTATACTTGTGAGGGCGAAATGTCTTACCGTTACATCAGCTGTTGAAACAGGGCTAATAACAGTAATTGTTCTTTGGCCATGGCAGTCGAATGGGTTTTTAAGCCGCAGTTAAAATGAACGATGTAAATGCGACCTATGAAAGCCAGTTAACGTTAATTTACTGTAACAATGGCGTGATAACAACGCACTGCATTGCACTGCTACGACAGCATGACCATGACCTTCCCTGCCGCCCCTCCCCCATCCTGCTGCCTGTGACTTATAGTGCTGCCTCTCAAGGTTCAGTATTGCCTGAGAGCGAAAACAAATCATTTGCATGGATTTTTCTACACCATTTAGCAAGAGCTACTACTGCTATTTCAATGCACAACATCAACAGAGGTGCGCGCACGTTTGTGTGTGCGTGTGTGCGCTTGTGTGTGTGTTTGTGTGGCACACTGTGACTGGAATTATTCATTCTTCCTGAAACAGCTGTGATGCCACTAAATGGATTCATTGTTTCACATTACTTTTATTCAGTAAGCTTTAATCTTCAGCGATAGTGTTATGCACCATTATTCCTAAGAACAAGAACATGACACAATGTCCAAACATTGTGATACGATAAGATGCTTTATTCTTTTTCATTGCAGTTTTGAGCTTTATTCGTTGAAATCAGAAAAATAAAAGAAGAATACATAAACGGATACTGTGCAGGAAAAGTTAGAAGCCCAAAGGGGCTTATGGAGAACCAATAAATCAATTGCCCTATTTTGGCTGAGGTCAGCCCCCAAAATTGTGTCTCTCTCTGTCTTACTAGGTACATTTGGTGTGCCAGGTTTTACTGTACTGTATCTATATTTAACTTTGAATGCATCAGCACTTTTTTTTGTACCAATGTCTACTGTCTCTTTCCTTTTTAATGTTTTTAATGCCTTTGCCTCTTTTTAACGTGTCTGTTGTTTTTAAATGTGACAAGCACCATGAGTTGCGGAGAACGGTATTTTGCTCCCATGTATGCCTAGTGTGCAGTGGTGTAAAGTAACTAAGTACATTTACTCAAGTACAATTGTGAGGTACTTTTACTTTACTGGAGTATTTCCAATTGTCAGTACTTTTACTTCTACTCCACTACATCTCAGAGGCAAATATTGTACTTTTACTCCACTACAATTATTTGAAAACTTTAGTTACTAGTTACTTTGCAGATATAAATTACTACATTATAAAACATACATTAACCACTTTAGCCCTATTTTATACATAGGCCATTTGAAAATAGCCGATCTACACGTTGCATCGCGACGCGTTGTGAGCTTGTAGATCTGCTATTTTCAAACATTTTAGTACTTTTACTTTTGGTACTTTAAGTACATTTTGATACCAATACTTTTGTACTTTTAGTTTGTAAATTTTAATTCTGGACTTTTACTTGTAACAGAGTACTTCTACATTGCAGTATTGATACTTTTACTTGAGTAAAACATTTGAGTAATTTTTCCACCACTGCTAGTGTGTATCATGGAAGTAACAATAAAAATGATTCTGATAGACTGACTGAGTCACTGACTGATGAAGTCAACATGGAGTGTTTTAGAGTCTCCCAAAAATGAACAGGGGCCATTTACAGCGGCTCTACATTCATCCATTATGCATGCAGGGGTCTTCAATAACACCTTCAGTGACGGCCTTTACAGTGGTTCCACTCAAACTCGTTCCCGTGCTTATCCCACGGTAATTGCAATGATATAATATCATTGCTGTCGGGCAGAAACCTTGTATCAACATATTTCAACTTCTCGCAAATGAATGCCCTACTACTTCATCATAAGCGTAGTGACGTCATGTTGTGAGCTTGTAGGTCTGCTATTTTTCCTAATTAAAAACGTTTTAATAATAAAAAAGGAACAGTTTTGGACAGCGACGATATCCGTCCTTTCAAATAAAAAGCCTTCTAGAGTAGCCATTTACTGGGTTTTGACTGTGAGGAGAACGCCAGTCAGTCACAAGTGTGCAGACTTAATGAGAGCTCCAGTGTCTTATTTGGGTAGTCTTTTCTCTTCTAGTCTCGTTATCCTCTTTGCAGTTGCTTTGTGCAGGTTTAACTTTCTGCATAGAGTTTAACAGGAAACTTTGTATCCTGATAAATTGTTTTATTCATGTCTATCTTGAAGAGGGACAATTATGACGTATGGCCGGTTTGATATAAACCAGATGTTAGGAAATAACCAAGACGGTCCACACTCTCTACTTCCTCCTCAAGCTCGCCCACAATAGTACATTATCAAATAATGAATACATTTTGAAAACCCTGATTTCTTTTTTCCAAAATGTGAGTGTCGCACAGGTTTCTGAGCAACTGCTATTTCTCTCTCAAAAGATTAAACAATGCGGCACAATATACAAATATGAATTTTATGAATTCCCCCTTCGTCCCAGCCCACACAACCAGTAAATCACACCTCTCTTTTCTTTCCCTGAATGCAGCAGGTGGGCAGAGCCATAAAAGCACTATAGGAAGCTATACTTTGCGATAGTAGCTCCAGGCAATCCAGGTTCAACTTCACAGACACAATCGAGTCTCAATAGATGAGTCACATTGTGGAGTTCTGTTCAAATGCAAATAAATGAAGAGGTGTGGGGTCGGAAATCGGTACAGATTCAACACGTGAGCCTTGTGCCTTTTGATGAGGCGCGCATAATCCACCTGCGAAATGTACATAGTAATCCTTTAGTCAATTCTCATACTTGCACTTCTACATACACAAAGAATGTACGCATTTGCGCATCCCCTGTGATTAAATATAGTATACACCATTGGTTCTCAAAGTGGGGTCCGGGGACCCCCAGGGGTCCTTGGGGGGTACCAGGGGGTCCCCAGCAAAATGAGTTAATAAAGCGTCATCATTTTAACCCCTTTATCCATATTTCATACTTTGGCTATTTTTGAAAAATCTTGAAAATGTGTGCAAATCTTTAAATACTTTTTTTAAAACATTTTTTACTCAAATCTTTGCTTCTGGGGGTCTCTGGCACCACATACATATCAATTTGGGGGGGTCCTTGACATGAAAAAGTTTGAGAACCACTGGTACACAACAGTACATAAAAGTTTGGTTTTGTATTTTTTGGCCTCTACCGGCCACAAAATGCACGCGGTGAGTTTGACAGCGTTGATTGATCACTTTGCCTCCATCCTCTCCAGGGACATTGCGGCTCGGAACTGCCTGCTGACCTGCAAAGGCCAGGGCCGAGTGGCCAAGATCGGGGACTTTGGGATGGCGAGGGACATTTACAGGTAGGCTGCAAACAAACACAAGAACACACAATGTACAGTCGATGGGTGTTTCTCAAAGTGGGGTCCGGGGACCCTCAGGGGTCCTTGAGAAGGTTACAGGGGGTCCTCGACAAAATGTGTCAACGCATAAAAATCTGTTATCCACTTTGAGTCTATTTTATACTTCGGCTATTAAAAAATAGCAGATCTACATGCTACCGATGTGACACGTTGTGAGCATGTAGATAAAACATCTTGATTTTGTATTATTTTTTCAATTTGGACTAGTGTTGAAAAATCGGGGGGTTTTATGGGGGTCCCTCCCTGGCACAAAGCCTTTTCAAATGGGGGTCTGCAGCCCACAACATATCAATTTGGGGTTGAGAACCACTGCAGTACATGGTATGGAGCAGTGGTTCTCAAAGTGAGATCCGGGGACCAAGCACAATTAGTTAATAGAGCATCAAAATGTTGTTTAAACACCTTAACCCTATACACATGGGCTATTTGAATATAGCAGATCTAAAAGCTCACAACGCGACAATGTGACACGTTGTGAGCTTGTAGATCTGCTATTTTCCCACAAAAACATTTGGAATATTTTGGGAAAATTTTTAACAACCCAAATCTTGTATAGGGGTCCCTAATTGTCACTAATTGTTTTCAGACGGGGGTCCACGGCCAAATATATATATTAATCTGGAGGTCCTTGACATGAATATATTTGAGAAACAATGGTGTAGGGGACATTGGTGCAACTGCAAGTATAATAGTAACATGCTAATAAACAGTTGTTACATAAGCACATAGCAAGGTGGCACATAACAGTAAAAGGCCATGCTGGTGTCCGGGAAATCTGTATTGAGGTACTCAGAAAACATAAGGACACAAAATGAGACAGAGACAATTCCGTCTCCGGCGCTAATAATCCGTAAATCCCCTAACGGCACGGAATAATTCTCAGCGTTCACATTTGTAATCGAGATGCTTTCAAATGACAGCATTTAAAACACTCAAATCCGTCACTCAGGCCATCAGGGAAATGGCACCAAAGTCTTTCATGTGGCAAAGAAACGAGAGCAATGGAAGTGTGTCACAACATCCAGCTATGTCAACAGGAGGCGTTCAAGCCGCCGTCAAAGACGCTCTACCAAGAGAGAGAGAGAGTGTCACTGCTTTACTGGGCCTGCGAGCGTTGAGGAAGTGGCTTACGCAACTCCCCAGTGGGAGTCGTATTAGAACACGTTTCGTTGCTGTCGGGCGTAAATCTTGCATCTCCATATTTGAACTTTGTAGAGTAAATTAATGTCCTACTTGCATAAAAGCTGTGGAAATAGCCTATCTACAAGCTCACAACGCACCACGTTGCGACCCTTTGCAGGAGCTCGTAGATCGGCTATTTTTGCTATTTTTATTTTTATTTATTTTTCATAGCAAAAAAAAAAGGAATGGTTTTGGACATACAGGGTTTCCACCCGACCAGCAACGATTTGATTTAATTGCGATGTCTGGGTTTTTCATGTGTCCCACTGTGAATTTATTTCGTTTTGTTATCGTTTATTCAAGTCAGCCTGGAAACGTAAAGAAAAGAAAAAACAGAAGGAGAAGAAAAGAGGGAACATTTGGGACTCTGCTGTGTCACGTCGAGACTCAAATGTTGTCATTCTTTTTTTCGTTTCTTTGTACAGATCTTAGCCTCAGGGTGCATTGTTATCAGGGGTGTTTGAGTTTCATGATTGTGAAGCCCTGCTGTGTGAGAGGCGGAGACATGGGGGTCCATTTGACATGGTTGCGGGGGGACTTGGATTGGCGCAAAGTGTTTCATGTATGTATAGGCTACTGCCACAGGCGTACACACATACATGTAAATGGTAAAATAAATGGTAAATGGTGCATTTATATAGCGCTTTGAAGCGCTTTACATAGATTGTGCATTGCAGTCACCTATTCACACACACATTCACACACCGATGGCGGAGGAAACCATTCAAGGCACCAACCTGCTCATCGGGAGCAATTAGGGGTTCAGCGTCTTGCTCAAGGACACTTCGACACTAACTTTTCTGGGGGAGCCCGGGAATCGAATTGGAAACCTCACGGCTTCCATCCGGCCGCTCTACCAGCCACTCTACCCCTGAGCCACTGCCGCCCCCATGTATATACATACTAGGGATGCAGTGATATGTGTCGGCCGTATATGGGTACCGGATGATATTTTTCCCGCGTTGACTGCCATCTGCTTATCTGCAAATAAAGTTGACATTCACAGATGGCAGTAGCCGATATGTATCTGTTGTTGTGACACATCCATTTTGCGCTGGCTATCAGAATCAGAATAGTCTCGCGTAGCCAGACAACTATTCCACAATCTCTGAATGCTATATAGAGTCTGGAACTACAACTCCCGAAATCCGATTGAGGAAACTGGCACTTCCGTTCACGAAAAAATATTTTTAAATATCTTTACATTTTTGTTTTTAATTTACATTTCTGCTAAGCAGCAAGCTAAATATACTTAAATGATTTTGATTTATTGTCGGATAAATTTGCGCGACTGTAAAGACGAAACGGAAGTGGGGAGGAAGCTTCACATCCGGTTTATATTCTAATCATGATCAGAGCTTCCGAGTCCCAGACTGTATGACCGGAAACATTTGAATATTGTGGGAGGCAACAGTCTGGCCACGCGAGACTAGAATCAGAATGGCTATGTTGGTGTGTTGGCTATCTGCAGCCTACCAAACCGCAGCTTGACAACAAAAACAAATTAAACGTGTATCGGTATACACACAGATTGAGTGTTATGCTCCATTTTTACACCTTCAGACTTAAATGAATGCTCCAGATTTTGCTGTGTACAAGTCAGTGCACACTAGAGGGTAGAACAGGTCTGCCCAGAAAACGAAAAACCCAAGACGAGAATCGAGCAGGGACGAGTCCAAAACATTGACTTGTCCCTCCGGCATGGTTCGGATCGGTTAGAATCGTCGCGGGTCTCGGTCGGGCCATCTTAAATGCATGGACCCGTATGGATCCTTGAGCACCCAAGCTTTAAAAAATAAATAAACGTTAAACGCTTTAATCCTCGGTTTTAAAACGAGACACATGCGTTGTAATTACATTCTAAAATCCATATCATCTGTTCTCGCGTATTGAATGATGCAGTGGTGGAAAAAGTACTCAAATGTTTTACTTAAGTAAAAGTATCAATACTGCAATGTGGAAGTACTCTGTTACAAGTAAAAGTCAGAAATTCAAAATTTACTTGAGTTAAAGTACAAAAGTATTGGTATCAAAATGTACTTAAAGTAACAAAAGTAAAAATACTCAAATGTTTGCCGATCTACAAGCTCACAACGCGTCTCGATGCGACACGTTGTGAGCTTGAAGATCGGCTATTTTCAAATGGCCTGGGTATAAAATAGGGCTAAAGTGGTTAAAGGGATAGTTCACCCCCAAAATGACTTTTTTTCTATCGATTAGTCACCCCATGGAGACTTGAATTCATGGATATTTCTTAGTTTTTGGAGCATTCCTAATCAAATTATTGACTTAGGAACGTGTCAAAAACAAAACAATCTCCGTGAATTCAAGGCTTCATGGGGTGTCTAATTGATAGAAAATAAGTAATTTTTTGGGTGAACTATTCCTATTCCTACTATGTATGTTTTATAATGTAAAAATGTATATCTGCAAAGTAACTAGTAATTTAAGTTTTCAAATAATTGTAGTGGAGTAAAGGCAACATTTTTGCCTCTGAGATGTAGTGGAGTAGAAGTAAAAGTATAGGCCTGAGTGCACACATAATGTACACACTCTCTCTCTCTCCACATGCCGCCATGACGCACATTGTGTGTGTGTGTGTGTGTGTGTGTGTGTGTGTGTGTGTGTGTGTGTGTGTGTGTGTGTGTGTGTGTGTGTGTGTGTGTGTGTGTGTGTGTGTGTGTGTGTGTGTGTGTGTGTGTGTGTGTGTGTGTGTGTGTGTGTGTTGTCCTTGGTGTCCTCGTTGTATATATACGTTCATAAGATATTACAGTGAGGAAACCTTGAACCTTGACCAGACATTCACAGCTGCATTTAAGGGAGCTGATACCAGGGTTATCCAATCGATACCTCCAGCATTCTCATTATTAACCCTTGGGCAAGGCATAAATACTATTTAAGGAAGCTGATACCATGTTTATCCAATCAATACCTACTGGATCAGCCTCCTTATTAATTCACAGCATGGCATAAATACCATTTAAATGTATCCAGTGTTGACATTTTGAGGTACTCTTACTTTACTTGAGTATTTACTTTTTTTCCCCCAATACTTTATACTTTTACTCCACTACATCTCAGTGGTGAAATTTTACTTTAACTAAGTGACTTTGTAAATATACTGTACATTATTATTACAAAACATACGGTACAGCCAACCAATTAAGCCCTTTATAGTTTGCGTATTCGAAAATAGCCGATCTACAAGCTCACAACGTGTCACCATGTGACACGTGGTGTGAGCTTGTAGATTTTTTTTATATTGGCACACTTTTACTTTTGTAATGTAACCATATTTTGATGGAGTAAATGTCCGAAAACATGATTTTACTTAAAACAGGGTTAGGGTATTTTTACACTGTGGTATTTCTACTTTTGTTTGAGTAAAACATCAGAGTACTTCCACCACTTTAATGTACCCCCAATACCACAGCGCTGAAGCAGGCAGGCAGAAAGAAATAATCAAATAAAATTGGAAAGATTACACAAGAAGCGCGACATATGGCACTAAATCAACTAGAGAGATAGAGAGGACGGATTGGAAACTATAAAAAAAAAGACGAGACGAGAAGATGGTGCACAGATCAAAAGACACATTCAAAATGACATTTGAAGTTCACATCGCTGTTGCTGTGGTTACCAACCACACAGCCCCCTCTCTGAAGCGGAGGCAAAAAAAAAACCTCACCGATAATAACATTCTGCAATTAATTCATCATTCCACACTGACCCCTATCATCATCCCACTGATCCAATCTCCCCCCCAAACATGTGAGAACCTTTATGAAAAGTCCTTATCTCCACCAGAGAATACAAGGGATTCCTTTCACCAGGTCTAGGTGTGAATCTGAGCTGGGTTTTTTTTCTCCTTTTTCTTTTCATCAGCTGTCTCTCTCTCTCTAAGGGCTGGAGGAGAAATTATCTGAGGTGTGCGCTATCTGATCGTCACTTTTGATAATAGCCCTGACAGTAGTACATCTTATACCGCTCCAAGGCAAAGTGTCTTACTGTATAGGTGAATGCAGCGTGGCTGCTCAGAGCCCTTTTCCTCAGTCCGCACAACATAGGAAGGCATTTAACCACTTCCATATTATGGGGGAAAACATTAGCCATAAATGTTAAAAGGGTTACAAATATTTTTGGGCCACAAGATTTGGTGTAGACAGAAAAAAGCAGTCCAAGTACAGAAACAATTCAGGCCCAGTTGACCAAGTTTAAGTGGTCTATAATTGGGCATGTCATTATACTGAAGTAAAAAAATTGTAAAAGGGCCCAGATAGCCGAACCCCATGTTGTTGGTTCTCAAATGTTTTAATTTCAACAACCCCTATAACTCTGAGAGTATTCAAATACCAAATAACAGTCTGTTCTTGGCTCTGTCCTTTTTTCCCCTTCTACACCAAATTTCTATGCCAAAAATAGCCAATCTACAAGCTCAAAACAGGCCGAGGACCAAGTGTCGGTACAAAGTACAAACTAAGTACAAAGTACAAATTAGCCGTAATTGGACAGGCTCAATCTCTGATAAATGAGCTGGTCTGGCTGCCAAAAGTATCATCTGGCATTTATCTTCTGCTGCAACAGAGAAAACGTCTTTTAGCCTCTGTGATCTCTGTCTAATAATATATTACCCCATTTATGTTGGCTAATAAGACAATAAGAATCAGTCAGAAGATATAAATCATTAACAGACTTAAAGTATTGGCAAAGGCCCACATTTGTTCTTATAAGCCCAGTTTTAAGACCTGAATCGCTCTTCTTTCTTTTTTTGAGTTAAAGCTACAATCCGGAACTTATTTTGCTGAATAACATTTTATTTTAACCAATCTGTATGCTAAAGTATGTTAATACAATACAACGAGCCCCCCATCTGAAAATAGTTTGTGTCAAGGGCCCCATACTAGATTTGTGATATTTAAAAAATTGAAAAAAAAATTGAAAACTTTCCCAATATATTTTGAAAATAGCAGATTTACATGCGACGTGTCGTGTGCGGGTGTGCGTGGTGTCTGCATTTCTCAGACTTAAAATCTTCTCCCCCCAAAAAATATATTTCTGTAAGCTGTAGCTCCAAAACCTCACTGTATACAGTAACACTGATCCTTCACTTTCATATGAAATTGAAAAATGTATTAAAAAAGCAAACATTTTCAAAGACAATCTAGTTGCTGCACTCACTCACATAATGTAACTAGGACCCAGGCATATCCAAGTATTCAAAAATAATCGATTCAAAAAATCTTTCTAAGACTATCATTAGCGTCATTATCACTAACCTGGCGGCAAAACTATGTGCAATCTGGTGGCAGGCGCACACACACTTGAAGCAGACATAAGAATACAATAGCACACTTAGTCAAGAGGCCCAGAGGTGTAAAGTCATGAACAATAACTTTTATCAAAACATTTTAACAATTGTTCTAACGTTCCTAATTTGCTAAAAAAATATTACAATGTCTGAACCAGCTTTTGCGTATGCCTCTCAGGGTTTATGCTTGATTACAGCTGTATCGTCGCTGTCGGCTGGAAACCTTGTATGTCCAAATATGTTACTTTGCAGGAAATGGGAGGGAAAAGATGTTTTCCAATTCATCCAATGCAGTTATTATTTTGTCACAAGCTCTTGTTAATACTTTTTTTATTGGTTCAATATTTATAAAACCCACACGTACAGCTACTGAAACAATGTACTAAATGTGTCAGTACTCAAATAAATGTACTTTGTTACTGTCCACTACCAGCAGTGTAAAGTAACATTTACTCAAGTACTGTACTTACTGTAAGTAGAATTTTGAGGTACTTTTACAATTGGCTATACTTTTACTTCTACTCCACTACATCTCAGAGGCAACTATTGTACTTTTACTCCACTACAATTATTTGAAAACTTTAGTTACTAGTTACTTTGCAGATATAAATTATTATATTATAAAATATACATTGACCACTTAACCACTAAAATTACCTATTTTATACCTAGGCTATTTGAAAATAGCCGATCTACAAGCTCACATCGTGACGCGTTGTGAGCTTGTAGATGATATGATACTTTTACTTAAGTAAAATATTTGAGTACTTTTCTGGCTGGTTGTTTGGTTTATTCAAAGAGAGACCTTTGTGTGTAAACAGCGTTCTCAAAGAAAGCAGTCTAAGAATGTTGCTTTGCATTCACCACATGAAGCAGAAGCAAAACAACGCAAAGAAAGGAAATACATTATTTTCCATTGAGAGGAAAACCTCTCAAGGGCAATGCAAAGATAACGCCAGCCCGGATGCAAGGCAATTCAATGGCAAATGGTCCGTATAACTATAGCAGTGGTTCTCCAGGGGGTCCCCAGCTAAATGAGATAATATAGCATCACAATCAGTTTAACCACTTTAAACCTTTATACATTGGCTGTTTGAAAAATAGCCGATCTTGTAGCTTTAGAGTTGAAATCATGTGAACAATTGTGGAATATCTTTGAAACGTTTGAACACAAGCCTTGTGTGGGGGTTCTCTGGCACCGTGGAGCTGTTCTCAGATCCACAAATGATTTCAGTCCACGGCCAAAAATATATTACTTTTGGGGTGGTTTGAGAACCATTGATCTCTGAGCCTTTAACCCATCCGGGAACTCATCGTGTCATTAGATTTTTGGTATAGCCATTATTTTACACTTTGGCTGTTAAAAAATAGCAGATATACAAGCTCATAGCGCGGCACAGAGTGCACAGAGTGCCGCGCTATGAGCTTGTATAGCTTGCTCCAGGGGTCCCTGGAGCAAAAACATTTTGAGATGGGGTTCCGCGACCAAATACATATAATTTTGGGGGTCCTTGACATGAAAACCACTGATATTATAGCAACATACGGTTTTCGGTGTTAGGATTTCGAAGACATTTTTAAATGCGTTCCCGGATTGAATGGGAACGCATTCAATCCAACACACTTTAAGGCAGCTCTCTACCGCACCGATGCCGGCCCGACTCGGCTGCGGAAAGCGCTGGAAAGTGTCTCCTGCCGACAACCTGCCGGTTGTAGATGGCGCCGTGCAGCCGTGTCGGGACTTCTAGATTACCGTCGTTCAACTCGGTCGTGTCCCGACCGGTAGAGCCGTCGATAGCCGTGCGGTAGTGAAGAGGGGAAAGAGAGGGGGGTAAAAGGTTTGGTCCGAGCTGCAGTCCGAGCTGGCTCTGGCGTTGCCAGATTCTGTGCGTGAAACGAGCGACCAGGTCTATGAAAACAAGCCCAAAAGAAGCGACCAGTTTCACCACTATAATACATCAGCTATTTTCAAAAACAGTATTGAAAGCAAACCCAAATAAGCAACTACACTTCAGAAACGAGCACAAACAAAAGCAACCCGCAACTATGAATATTTTATGGTATTTGTAATTAAATGGCCACGCCTACTGGGGGAAAAAAAGGAAATAAACCCTGTGGTTCCGGGTGTGGTGGGTTCCGTTTTTTCGGCGCTGCTTTGTTTTGGTTCCCCCTGTTATAACTACTATAGTCTCGCCAGTCGCTACGAGTTGGAATAAAGGATGGATATACCAAACAAACTATTTCTACAAGCTAAACTACGCCGCATCAAGGGTTTTATTGGGTATAGGCCAGGGGTAGGCAACCTGCTGCTCTAGAGCCGCATGTGGCTCTTGGGCCCTCTCCCGTGGCTCCCAGTTGCTTGGGCAAAGAAGTACAAAAAAAAACTGTTATTTATAGAGCCACCCAACAATGGAACTCATTATC
>NC_137621.1:42423357-42540857 GCF_963280865.1 Gymnoscopelus braueri | reverse complement strand
GAGTATTTCCAATATCCAATACAAATTTTACTTCTACTCCACTACATCTCAGAGGCAAATATTGTACTTTTACTCCACTACAATTATTACTTTAAAACTTTAGTTACTTAGTTATTGTTCAGATATATATTATATTATAAAACATACATTAACCACTTTAGCCCTATTTTATACATAGGCTATTTTCAAACATTTTTGTACTTTTACTTTTGGTACTTCAAGTACATTTTGATACCAATACGTTTGTACTTTTACTCAAGTAAAATATTTTCACTGATGTAAAAAAAGGTAAACAGGTACAAATCGTCACTATGGGGGGGGGGGGGAAATCCCGTGTCCAAAACTATAACTTTTCAGAAAATGGAAAATAAGAACCCATGCGTTCCAATGGATCACATGTAGTTTTTATTTAGCCACAAGCAGTCCAAGTTAGAATGTCAAAAAGCACTGCCATGTTTTATTTATTTTTATTTTTTCCAGGCACGAGTCATGGGTGTTATAGTGTCTGAATTTGGCAGCCGCATGCAGCAGCTTCTCGCTATGCAAACGCTATGCAAAGTATTAAAAAAAAATTCATCTTGGCTTCCCAGTAGGAAAGAATCCATCGGGAGTTGATAAAGATCCTATAAATCATTTCCAGGTTGCTGTCGGTTTGGAAACCTTGTATGTCCCCCAAAAAGGCAAAAATTGCTCACAACGCGTCACGATGAGACGCGTTGTGAGCTTGTAGATCGGCAATGTTTGCTACTTTTTGTGACACTGCAGTATGCCGAAGTAGGGCCTTCATTTATGGGGGGGGGGGGACATGACAAGGTTTCTGCCCGACAGCGACGATTTCCAGGTTGGCACTTTCCTACTCTGTGTTTTTGGACGCAATATTCTCTCTCAGTTCTGACACACAGACTAAGGTACGCAGTACACACATTGTCGCGTTTGTACTTCTATACTTGTGAGGACATAAACATTTTAGGACGGCAATTGTATTATGCCATTTTAAAATTATTATATATTGTTTGCCATTTTTCCACCCATTTTATAACCCTTTCACTAAAGCCGAAAATAGCATATTTTTGCACAGGACGTCGCGCGCAACTAAGTATAAATAAGGCATAACCTTAACCCTAACCCCAACCTGAGTCTTTTCTTAATTGCAAGTAAAAATATATATTTTTTAACCACAAAACAACAATTTCTCTTGTGGGGACCAGGAAAATGGTCCTCACAAATGTCTATTTCTCAAATTCTACTATAGTTATGGGGACATTTGGCTCTCACAAGTATAGTGACACACACACACACACACACACACACACACACACACACACACACACACACACACACACACACACACACACACACACACACACACACACACACACACACACACACACACACACACACAGCGTGAATGTATCCCTTATCTCTCTATTTGACTCCCTTCAGGTAAGGATTGAAGCTTAATCCTCTCTATCGCTTCCCCTGTTATTGAATACGGTTTTGTTTATACAGTGTATGTGCAGTATATATTGTCACTGTCAGGTAGAAACCTTGCATGTCCAAAGAACCTGTGTTCCAGTGAATCCAAAGTAGTTATTATTTACTCCACAAGCTCATTAATCATTTTCATTGGGTAATATAAAACCCACAGACAGACCTCACCACTTTCATCCCTGGCGTCCATATTTTGTGATTATAGGCCAAAAATAGCGGGGGGAAAAGCCAATCGACAAAGCTTACAAACGTGTCGCATTGCAATTTGCAACGCATGGTTTAGTTTTCCTTAATCACGCAAACCTGGTTGAATGGAGCCCCTAAGGGTGTTATACTAGTGTCTTTTCTGTTTCGCTCTACATTAAATATCAGAAAATTGCCCATCTACAAGCTCACAATGCGTCACATCACAACGCGTTGTGGGGCCTCTCCCTTACTTCCTTCACTGGTGTTACCAATTATACTAATGAAGGCTCTGTTACATTTAGTATAGCACAGTGGTTCTCAAACATTTTCATTTGAAATACCCCGATAATTCTGAGAATGTACCAATGGAACCAAATGGACCCTCATGGGTCCATTTGGTTCCATTTGTACACTCTCAGAGTTACACACCCGCAAGGAACCATATGGGTACCTGGACCGCACCTTGAGATGCACTGGTGTAGCAGAGTGTTTCCAGTGAGCCAACATGCACAATATCGGCACCCTGACTCTGTTTGACCAGAATGGAACAAGAGCCTTAACTAGTATAATTGGCAAGTGAAGGAAGTAAGGAAGAGCCCCAATTTCTTTCCAACATGGCTGCTGTGCATAGAGCCTATTGCAGTGACAGTTTAAAAAAAAGAAAGAAAGAAAGAAAGAGAAAGAACAGTAAGTCAGTAAAGTCTAGATTTGACATAATCTTTTCCGTGCTCCTCCTCCGCGGCAATCATTCAAGCTGGCAGCAGGGTTACACTTCAATTTCTGCCTGAAGCTGGAAAGAAGCACTAATAATAATAAACACTGTTTCCATAGAGAGGTGTGTGCCACTGTTTGGCCTGTCAAGTAGGCATAGCAGTGGAGGAGATGGTGATGACTGCATGGCTTCTGGGTTCGACTGTAGGCGTAGCATAAAGAGAGGAAAAATATTTTTAATTAATTGTGTGT
Organism: Gymnoscopelus braueri; assembly: GCF_963280865.1. NCBI lineage: Eukaryota > Metazoa > Chordata > Actinopteri > Myctophiformes > Myctophidae > Gymnoscopelus > Gymnoscopelus braueri. The sequence goes on along the minus strand of NC_137621.1, from coordinate 42,538,217 downwards.
GCGCACGCGCGTGTGCGTGCGTTTGTGTGTGTGCGCGCTTGTATTACTATACTTGTGAGGACTGAATATCCCCACAAGTATAGTGGAATTTGAGAAGTAGACCTTATGAGGACCATTTTCCTTCGTCCTCACAATAGAAATGGTTGTTTTAAGGTTACATAATGATTTCGGGAGTCAGATTTAGAATTAGGAAAAGATTCAGGTTAGGGTTATACGTTTAGATGTTAGGTTTTATGGGCTGGGGTTTAGAGTTTTTCCACAAATATTCGCGCAGCGATGTCACACACTGGAAAAAATTGCAGATGTATGTGAGACGCGTTGTGGGCTTGTACATCTGCAATTTTTCGGCTATTGCAGATAGCCGAAAAATTGCCTATTTTCAATGCCGTCCGTTTTGTCCTCACAAGTATACAGTAATAGACGTGTGCCTATATGTGTCTCTGTGTTCCAGGTACCGGATAATGACTCAGAGTTGGCAGCATCAGCCTGAGGACAGACCTAACTTCTCCACAATCCTGGAGAGGATCGACTACTGCTTACAGGTACACCGAATTGAACCTCCACCTCCACTTATTGATGCTGTTGACATTGAGAAATATACTGGTGATGAACCTTGGCAGCGCGGCACAATCCTTCAGTGTTAATTGAAAAACGGTTGAAAAGACCCTTACGGCTCAATTTGAGCACATTTTGTCTCAAGTCTCAAGTACTTCAACTTCAGGTTTATTGCTGTCACATCACAAGCTTACAGGTGTAAAAGAGTGGGTGAAATGTCTTTTCCGTACGAGCTGCCAACGATTTGCCGTTCCAAAATATAGTCATAAGAACAGAGACGGAAACTAACTGAAAAAAAGTCAGATAACAGGAATCAATATACACGTGTGTGTGCTCAAAAACAGAAATAAAAAAACAATGCAGAATATCACGTGCCAGTAAGAGACATCACTGTAGCAGCAGATATCAAACGTTAAATGTATACAATAGCAATAGCAATAGCACACTGGTTCTCAACGCTAATGATTTACTGTATGTTGACGCCGCCCCCCTGCAGGACCCAGATGTGGTGACCGTGCAGTTGCCCGTAGAGTACGGCCCGGTCCCGGAGGAAGAGGAACGCGTCCCCATGCGGCCCGACGACCCCTCCGCCCCGTCCCTGCTGGTGAACGCCCAGACCCCCGACGGAGAGGGACCCCCGCCGCCTCCCTCCTACCCTGCCGAGGAAACCCCACGGGGGGGCGAGCTCGCCGCCGCCGCTGCCGCCGCCACTACTGCCCCGTCGTCAGAGGCCAAGGCTCCGCCCCAGCCCTACCCGCTCCCCCACCTCCAGCAGCAGCAGCAGCAGCAGCAGGCCCGCCCGCAGACGTCGGCCTCCGTCATCACGGCCACCACCGTCACCTCCACCCCCTCCTCCGGATCGGGCTCGGCGCCGCTCGCCGCCGCCAAGGGTCCGCACATCTTCACGACGCAGCCCGAGGGGGGCCACGTCAACCTGGCGTTCAGCCAGGGCCTGCCCCTGGAGAAGGACGGCCGCAACGGGAAGCCCACCAGCCTGTGGAACCCCACCTACGGCTCCTGGTTCCTGCAGCAGCAGCAGCAGAGGAAGCAGCAGCAGCAGCAGCAGCAGCAGCAGCAGCAGCAGCATCAGAGGCAGGCGGGGGTGGTGGGAGGGCCGGGCAGTGGCAGGGTGCCCGGCGAGGGCCAGGAGCACGTGGGCCGGACTGTGGCGGAGGCGGCCGGCGCCCTGGGCCTGCAGCACCAGCAGCACCAGCAGCACCAGCTGCAGCACCAGCAGCACAAGCAGTTCCAGCACCACCAGCTGCAGCACCAGCAGCACCAGCAGCACCACCAGCTGCAGCTGCTGCACCACCACCAGCAGCAGCAGCAGCAGCAGGGGATGTGCCGGCCCCTGCTGCCCCCGCCACCTCTGCCCGGCACCGGCGGCCCGTCCCCGCTGCTCTTGGATTCGGCCATGCTGCCGCCGGTTCCCCTCTACAGACTGCGGCGCTTCCCCTGCGGGAACATCGGCTACGGCTACCAGGAGCAGGGCCTGCCCCTGGACGCCTCCCACCCCAACCCCCCGCCGCCGCCCCCTGCCCAGGCGCCCGCCGTCACCTCCTCCTCTTCCTCCTCCTCCTCTTCGGGGCCCCTCCCGAGGGGCGCCTCCATTCCTGCCTCGGTGTCCCTGGGCCGCTCGGGCATGGCCGAGGACAGCCGCCCGCTGTTGGTCACCATGGGGACGGTACAGGACCCCAGGTTGCCCAGGATGGAGGGCCATAACGCCACCGTGCTTTAGCCCAAATGCCTCTTTACTTACGTCTTTTTCTCGGTCCCAATCCTTTAGAGAAACTGTGTGTATACAGGAAGCACAGGACGAAAACACTGTGTCTGGACAGAGACCACCCCCCTCCCCCTCACACCCCCCTCCTCTCTGGTCATCTCGGTCCCCCCCCCCTTGTGCCCACGTTTGGAGAGGGACAGGCTCGCTTGTCGGATCTTGTCCCAGCGATCTCTTCCCCATGAGAACCGTGGGTGGTGTTTTAAAAATGACCGGTGGATGCTAAAGCACATCAAGAGAAAAAATGAAATACTTTTTGGCAGGCAAACAACGTATAGGCTAGTTTTAAGACTAAAAACAAAAACAAAAAAACAAGAACAGAAACATATTTTTTCAACTCTGGATGGAATAATGAACGTGAGTGAGTTCAAGTTGAAGGGAAAGTTTGTCTTGACACAGAAACGAGGAGAGGACCTTTTCATCCGCTGGAGATGGGACATGAGCAAGCATATCTATTTACCATGTGTTCGCTTGACTGCCATTATGGACGAGTAAAGCAGCCTATCCTGTATAACCACGTTCCAACTACGAGGATACAAATTTCTATATTTTGGCAGATTGAAGACTCTTGATCATACTTGTGGTCAGTAGTTTTGACTGTAGCTCTCGGCTGAGTTGTCTCTGGCTGCCAGCCGACATGTCTGTTCGATTCCCTCCTCGCAAAGGGGGAAGGCACTTGCCCCCCACCCCCCCCCCAGCGTTCACGTTTAACCTCAAATTCAGTTATTTTATGCGTATTTTCAACACTTCTGAAAGTTGTTTGCAGATTAATCTGATTTTAGATCGCCGCTGAGTGCATCTCGATCCACGCCCGTACATCTATAGTCACGTGTTGTCATATCTGCAACCATTCAAACATTAGTCATTAGGCGTCCCTATTTTGGGCATGTCATTATAGGCGACCATTTTCCATTCCATTTTTTTTTTTTTTTAAACAGAAGGGAAAATAGTCGTTCTACGAGCTCACAACGTGTCAAGATGCGACATGGTGTGAGCTTGTAGATGGGCTAATCTCGTTAAAATAAGGCATAAGTGGTCACTTTTCTGCCACCCTTTTGTTCAGGGGTCTTCAGCAGGAGGTCTGGGACCCCTAGGGGGTCTTATGAGTTACAACAGGGGGGCCGCCAAATCTTTCTGTGATAGGAACCCTAGCATCCCTTTTCTGGGGGGAACATTAGCCGAAAAATAGCCGATCGGCTATGTTCGGCAAAGAGGTTTGGTGAATGGGAAAAAAGAGCAGATCAAGTACAGGTTTTCTAAGTATCGAGGGTTTGAGTGGTTAACTGTCTGAAAATACACATCAACATGAGTCCAACACAACGCTACACATTGATAGTGCTGTCAAACAAGTCTATGAAGCTATCTATGAAATGTATAGTTTAATTTACAGTTTTATACAATATGTAGTGGGGGGGTCCCTACTTCAACTCTCTCTCAGCTAAGGGGTCCTTGGCCTGAAAAACGTTGAAGACCCCCGGTCTTTTCTGGTCACATCCATCGTGTCCATTTCCTTTTGGATTCCACACCATGATAAATAACTTGCTATCAAACTATTTTTGAAGAATATCGCAGAATCAGACAACTGGATACCAGAGACATTTTTTTCTTAAACAAACAAATGAAGGAAGAAAAAAAAGGAGGAAAAAAAGACAGGGAAAGGAAAACTGTGTTTGTTGATGTTTGCTTGCCTGCTTGTTTATTTATTCATTTGTTTATTTATTTTTTGTGTGGAAGAGGCTCTGTAAATTATTAATAGACACGCTTTTTAAAAATCCAAACAACACTTATTTCACAGTACATCCGCTCGTGTTCACTTAGTTTGTTTTTAACCACTTAAACCGCAACATCCATACGGATGTGGGGAAAGCTTTCACAGAAAATAGCTGATCGACAAGCTCACAGAAAACAGAAAATACACTAGTATGAGGAACTCTGGTTCCTCATATAGGTTTTAAGTGGTTAAACTACAAACTACAGATTAGAATCTTTACATACTGTCGACTGAGAAGAACAAGCCCTTGATTGACAAGTCACTAATGTGGCATGATGTCATTACACTGTCTGATGCCTCCAGTGGTGGACAAAGTACTCAACCCCAGTACTTGAGTCAAAGTATAGACACTCCTGGTCAAATATAACTCAACTACAAGTACAAGTTACTCTGCCAAATTTGCACTTGAGTTAAAGGTAGGGTAAGTGATTTGCGTTGGTTAAAATAATTGTTAAATAGCTCTATATTCTGATAGTACTCATTGCTATAGAGTGTTTGTTCAGTATTAGGAGTCTCCTTGTCTCTCCAGCTCTTTATAAAACAGAAAATGCATTTTCGTTTCAGTTTCAGTTTCATTTCCAATTTTATCCAACCAGGACAGAGAGCTCAATCAGGATACAGATTAAACAAGTGAAATTGGAAGTGATGACACTAAGAAATGAGCAGACAAAATTGGAACTGGAACGCTATACAAATTAAGCTTAAAAATGGGTACTTTCTCCTGATTGGCTGAGATTTTGACACCTACCGAAAAATGTATTTTCTGTTTATTAAAGAGCTGGAGAGACAGGGAGACATCTGTTACTGAAAAAACACTCTATAGCAATGATTACTATCAGAATATAGTATTTTAACCTTTTAACAAAATAATTTTTGTTTTAACCAAATAATATCACTTACCCTACCTTTAATACTGGAGTGCTTGCTTTAAAAAAAAAAGTATTGAAAAGTACAAAGTACAATTTATTTTTAACTGCTGTATTGAAATTAAAAGATTTTCCAGAAATTCATTGATTGTGAAAATAGCAGATATGCAAGCTCACAACGTGTCGAATGGCAACGTGTTGTGAGCTCGTAGATCGGCTATGTTCACTACTTCAAATAGGGCTTAAGGAGTTAATTCATAATGTACTTTTTCCTCTTCCTAGAAATGTACTAGAGTGAAAAGTACTATATTTGTCTTTGAAAGTAGATAAGTATCCAAAAATACAAATATTCAAGTAAAGTACAGATACTCAACAAACACTTACACATGTGACATTCCAAAGTTTCAAAGAGCTTGCCATTGGCACTTCAGTGGAAAGTCAGTGGATAGTCCAAGCCTTGTCAGGGAGAAAGGGGGGGTGTTTGCCAGGTGTGAAATGGTACCAGGTGTGAAATTGTCTGATTTCACACTTTACAGGGTAAGATCAGGGAAAGTTCAGGGAAAGTGTGAAGATTTCAGGTGTCACGTGTGTAAGTACTGTACTCAGGTAGTTACTGTCCACCACCAGATGCCTTGTATTTACATAATGTGGCTCTTTGCCATTGAGTACAGAGAGAGAGAAAGCTGGGAGCAAGAGATGAAACAAGGGTTCAGACAAATCAATGTCGACTTCATCTTCCTTTCACTGCAGAGGATATGTAATGGCCCCTTGAAAATTACTATTTCACATTCACAGACACCACTATTGTTTGAAAAATGTCTTTTGAAAGTAGTGCATTCAGACAGTTGAATTGATGCGTTGGGGGCTTTTTATGTTTTGCGACATAACCTTTTCCGAATGCATCACTTAAAGCCTCTGTCCCATTTCTGTCCCCATCTGAAGATATGGATTGTGCCGAGCAGACTTTCTAATCGCTTCCTGAAAGCACTCAGTGATCCCTAAATTAACCAAATCTATCTTTTGGGTGGAAACCTTGTATGTACGAAACCGTTCCTTTGTTTATGATTTAAACCGGATGAAATGAAATGGTGAAAATAGCCGATCTACAAGCTCACAAGATCGGCTATTTTCGTAACTTTTGTGCGACATTCTTGTATGATGAAGTAGGGAATTGTAGGGAATACAAAAAAAACATACAAAGTTTAAATATGGAGATGCAAGGTTTCTGCCCGACAGCAACGATATTGAAGAACAGGTGTAAGAATGTAAATTTGGTGTGAAAAGTTGGAAACAAGAAACGTGTGAAGCAGTGAAAGGACTAGTCTTGGTGTAAACGTGGGAAAAGAACACGTGCACATAATTGCAGACGTATAGCGGCACCACATGTCTATCAAGGCATTGTCATGCTTTTAGCAATTTTAGCCTTGAGTGATAACACTGTGTCACTTTTTTAGCGCCACAGTTTCCCGGCATCAACCCCATCAGAGCCTCTACTGAAAAGCTGTCACTACTGATTGATAAAGACAAAGCTGACTTATACTTACTTAAGCTCACAACGTGTTGCGATGCGTTGTTTTGTGAGCTCGGATATCTGCTATTCCTGCGACGCAGCGCGTTTTGAGCTTGTACAACGGCTATTTTTGCGACGTGGCGCGTTGTGAGCTTGTGGGACGGCTGTTTTTGTGCACGACACCGGCACGCAAGTATAAATCTGGCTTTATTTGTCGACCAGTCAGTGCCTAATCGAAGTAATGGCTTAAAGAAAACGTTATTTTGCTTCCTCTTCTGTACGGTGTGCAACGCATAATTCTGTGTTTCCTTCGCAGCTCATCTCCATCATTTTGTGTAAAAAGACAAACTGAACTGCATCTGTAAAATGTTGTAATTACAAAAGTATTGTACTATGACTCTGGTAAAAGCTGTAATTTGCCCTTCAGACGACATTCGCCAAAATGAATAAATTACTATATAATATGACCACTGTATGTTCTGTAATCTGTTCACTGTGTTAATGATACTTCAAGCTCTCTTGCATGTTCCCAAAAACACTGGCTGTGGACCCATTCTTATGGGTCATGAGTAAATATCCCTTTTATTTATGTATTTTTACTACCATTTCTTTTGTTATTTCAAAAGAAAAAAAATGCTACTGACCACTGTGGCTAGTGACTTTGACCAGTTTCACTTTCAAAACCTTTGCATCATGCATGTGTCACAAACAGAATGCGATGCATTTTGCGAATTTTTCTCATATAGAGTCCTATCCACAAATCCACCATTTAACTTCCATTAAATGGTCATTATCAAAACCATTGGTGTTGTGTGCCGCATAGAGACATGAATGGGCGGAGCTCGAGACAGGAATGGGCGGAGCTAGAGAGGGGAAGGGGCAGAAGTAGAGAGGAAGGAGGGAGCTAGAGACAGGAAGGGGCGGAGCTAGAGACAAGAAAGGGCGGAGCTAGAGAGGAAGGAGGGAGCTAGAGACCGGAAGGGGCGGAGCTAGAGACAGGAATGGGCAGAGCTAAATATGGGAAGGGCGGAGCTAGAGAGGAAGGGCGGAGCTAGAAACAGGAAGGGTGGGGCCAGAGACAGGAAGGGGCGGAGCTAGAGAAGAAGGGGCGGAGCTAGAGAGGAAGGGGTGGAGCTAGAGAGGAAGGGCAGAGCTAGAAACAGGAAGGGGCGGGGCTAGAGACGGGAAGGGGCGGAGCTAGATAAGAAGGGGCGGAGCTAGAGAGGAAGGGTGCACTAGAGACATGAAGGGGCGGAGCTAGAGACAGGAAGGGCGGAGCTAGAGACATGAATGGGCGGAGCTAAAACAGGAAGGGGCGGAGCTAGAGAGGAGGGGTGGAGCTAGAGACAGGAAGGGGCGGAGCTAGATAGAGGAAGGGGCGGAGCTAGAGAGTAAGGGTGGAGCTAGATACATGAATGGGTGGAGCTAGAAACAGGAAGGGGCGGAGCTAGAGACAGGAAGGGGTGGAGCTAGAGAGAAAGGTCCTGTGGTCTTTGATGGCCAGATGTGAGTTATTGGGGGCTAGAAGAGCTACTGTAAATAACAATAAAGAAAACACCAGGTTATTGGGTAAAAAAAGCCACCGGACAGAATGCCCCCGCCCACTGTAAAAAAGATCACGAAAATTGCTAAAACTATAGAAAGCAGTACATTTTTAAATCTGAACACTCATCTTTTATTTAATTACAATCTAAAACATAAACCTTGGTTGTAAAAAAACCAAAGTTGTCCTTTAAGTAAAAGTATCAATACTGCAATGTAGAAATACTGTTACAAGTAAAAGTCCGGATTTCAGAATTTACTTGAGTAAAAGTGCAAAAGTATTGGTATCAAAATGTACTTAAAGTACCAAAAGTAGAAAGTACTCATTATGCAAAAATGTCCGATTTCATAAAATGTATACAAATCTTTTGAAAATAGCAGATCTACAAGCTTACAATGCGTCGCAACGCATTGTGAGCTTGTAGATCGTCTATATTCAAATGGCCGAAATGTATATAGGGCTGAAGTGGGTAATGTACGTTTTGTCATAATAATAAAAATGTACAAAGTAACCAAAGTTTTCAAATAATTGTAGTGGAGTAAAATCATGACAATTGCCTCTGAGATGTAGTGGAGTAGAAGTAAAAGTACTGAAAGTTGGAAATACTACAGTTAAGTAAAAATACCAAAAGAAATTGTACCCAAGTACAGTACTTGGGTACAGTGGCTTACTGATAACAAACTGTCTCTACACCTTGGGAAAACTGAATCCATCCTATTTGGGACCAAACATTCCCTCAGTAAAATGAAGGTAGTTGACTTCAATGTCAAAGTCGATGACACAATCATCACTAGCAAAGAAGAGATTACCTATTTGGGATGTATTCTTGACAAATACCTAACAGGTGAAAGCATGGCAGCAAAGGTGGTCAAAGGAGTAAACCAGAGAACCAGATTTATGGGCAGAGTTTCCTCTTTTGTCAACCCTCAGGCCCTCAGGACCCTCTCAGGGGCCCTGATTCAGCCTCTTTTTGACTATGCTAGCTCCTCTTGGTACTCCTACACCTCAGTGTCACTGAAGACTAAGCTTCAAACCTCCCAAAACAAACTGATCCGACTACTTCTCGGACTGGGGCCCATGACCCACCTCTCTCCCACTCACTTTGCCAGCCTAGGCTGGCTCAGGGTGGAAGACAGGGTTAAACAACAAAAAATGGGTCTGGTCTTCAAAATTGTAAATGCAGATTTGCCCGATATGCCCCCTATACCCGCATATCTGTATAAATACCTCGAAAAAGTTAGTGACACCCACGGCCACGAAACTAGAGGGAGCGTAAACAACAATCTGGTACCACCCACCCATAAAACAAACATGGGCAAATTCTCCTTCTATAGCACAGCCACCAAGGAATGGAATAGTCTAACCCCATCCCTCAAAAAATGCAGTTCGCTGGGCTCATTCAAAACAGCCCTAAAAACCCATCTTTCTGGAGGCCGAAAGAGGAGCTAGTACCAGTTTCCCTGTAGACAGACGACCCCCCCCCCCCCCCTCCTCTTTTTTGTACATATTTTGTATTTCCTCATGCTTTTTTTGTATATAATTTTTATTTTTCCATGCTCCCCCCCCCCCCCTTTTTTGTACATATATTTTTTAAATGCTTTTTTTTGTACATAGTGGTATTTTTTCTGTATTATCTGTATTTTCATGTTGATTTTTGAACTGTTTGGTTGCTACTATATATGTCTATGAAATTAACTCAAGGACCTCAACGGAAACAAGTCCGCAAGGACTTTTTTGGCCGGACGTTTTAGACAAAAGCATTATTAATGTAACTGTGTTGTTTTACATTCTTTTGCCTAATAAAAATTTCAATCAATCAATCAATCAAAAACTTGAGTAAACGTACTTAGTTACTTTACACCACTGCATATGTCACAGCAGCACATCCACAGCAGATGAAGGCATGAAACAAAAACAAGTCAAAGAGTAGGGGTGAAATTAGAATAGAATCTTTATTTCAATATTTTACAAATACCGTTTTTTGCACCGTGAGACAAATGCATCAATACGAGACCCTCACGCTAAAATCGCGCACGCAGTTCCAAAGATAACGTGCCAAGAAACAAATTCAGGAATTGACACAATCCGTTAATACCCACACACGCCTTTCATACCCAATCAGTGCAATTTCAAGAATACTCTCCGATGACTCTAGGCTTTCAGCTATACCGTCAAAGGCGAGGTAACGTATGGCAGATGACATGAGGAAGAGACACTGTCACTGGAATGATCACCGAAATGACCTTGGTGCAAATGACCGTCAAGTGAGTGCCTGTCAACGGGAAGAGACTATTGATGGAAACCTTTTCGAAATGAGCTATGAGAGATTCAACCCGGGCCCGTTCCCAAACAACCACTCCGCTTTCATTTCTTGAAGCCTGGCAACGGGATGTTTCAGACAACCTTGGGGTTGTGACTGCCGGTGCTTTTTTCAATCACTCCGAGGCCTGAGCAGACGGGAGCACAGACGGACGGATCAATGAGAGAGAGAACACATTGGAGATTCTGCGCTGGCGTCCTGGGGGCCTACTGTTGTTGTGTGCCTCCCCCCTAATTGTGTGTGGTACATGAATGTTTTACTGAGCAGAATGCATCGGTTTTTTTCCACATGCACAAATCGATGGCTCATTTCTCTGCCCACAATGGGTCTAATCCATTGGTTCTCAAACGTTTTAATTTCATGGACCCCCACCCTCCCCATAACTCTGATAGAGTACAAATGGAACCTTACGGGTCCATTTGGTTCCATTAGTACGCTCTTAGAGTTACAGCCGGTCCCATTTATAACCTCTAAACCCCTCTATGAGAAGCACTTTTCTAATTAAATAGTAAACTTTACCCTCGAAACTTCTGGATGATCACATATTCCCTGTATTGAAAATGGCTTGTGCAGAGGCGCCAATACAATTGTCACCAAAATAAATCACTGACAATATCACAATAAGTGATTTAGCACCAGCATAACGCCACTCCTTACCAGTCAGTAACAAGTGAGCACAATAGAGTGGAATCCCACCATTTCATCATAACTTCTCATTATGACCCTGTACCCGTTTAATGATCCCCTCTTTGTTATTCATTCCAAAGTGCTCCATCTTTCTATGCACTTTTTCTTGGTAATTACATGTGTATTCATTTTAGTTTGAGTTAGTCCACTGCCAAACTTAGCTGATAAATATCTATTGAATGTAATAACATTTGCTCCATGTATGGAAATACTTTTTTAATGTGCACACACATCTGGTCCAACTTCACACTTTGTCATTGCCCGTCAATGCAATCAGACCAATAATAGTGAAGTGTGTCTTATTAATGTCTTATAAAGACTTATTTTTCAACCCTGCCACACCAAACTTTTTAGCTTTTTAGTGCTCATCCAGGCTGATTCTTTTTTTTTTCTTCCTTTATTAATAAAGTGCTTCCTTTGCCTTCTAGTTTGTTCCAGTACAAACCTAGTAGTGTCAGCTCAAACCTCTAGTGTGCATTATTACTGCAACCCGCCCCAGTTTTTGGAGGGAGCACTAAAAAAAACCTCAACAAATGACTAAATTAATGAGACAAAACCGACACAAATAAATAATTAGCCCAAAACATCGCCCACTGTAGAAGACAAACTCATTAGGTAGTGAAGTTAGAGTAGTCGATCAAATGAGAGGACAGACCCCAGTGAAGGACTCTCCTCTTATGTGCAATGATGCCTCCACCACTCAAAACTAGGGATGCACCAATATGGAAGTTCTGGGCCGGTACCGAAGTTTAAAATACCAATTTAGCCGATTGCTGCTACCTATATTTGTTTATTTTATTTTTGTCTATAATATTGCCCCCTTTTGTGCCAGGGAAACAAATAAATGTTCATTACAAAAACCAAAAAACTTCAGAATCTGCAGCTTGGTAAGCTGCCATCGCTGAATGTCAATTGTATTTATGATACTGGCAAATATCGTCCGATACCGATATGTGGCCGATATATCAGTGCATCCCTACCCAAAACCTCTTCCGTCACCCTCCCCTCCAGTCCAGGTCCTTTCTCGTCAGCCGTTTTCGTTGACCAGGCGGGCGCCGTTGATGCCGCGGTAGGTGACGCGGCTGGGCCGCACCAGCACGCCGTGGCCCGGGCGGCATGTGAAGTAGCGGCGGCCCCCGACCGAGCCGTCGTTCTTGCCCTTGGCGCCGCCGCGGAGCTCCAGGCCCAGCCACAGGCCCGGGGCGAAGTCGGCCGTGCCCAGGTAGCGGATCAGCGCCATCTCGTTGGCGCTGCTCAGCAGGACCTGCATGCCCACGTGGAGGCGGAGGACCCGGCCGTCCGGGCCGGACGGTGGCGGCGGGGGGGTGCTGCTGCCGCCGCCGGTGCTGAGCGTGCTCCAACGCCGGTGGGGGGTGGAGCGGCTCCTGTTGACGTGACATGAATCGGGGGAGGACGGTGAATCAGAAAAAGAAAAAAAAATGTAAAGAGAAATAAATGATTTCAAGTTAACTCATCTTTAACTCTCTCAGTGCCACACAACGAAAAGTTTTTTTTTTTGAAAAAAATGTTCAGAACCCAAGATATCATTATTTGAAGATTTGCAGCTCCATCCACTCCTTGTTTAACTCATATAGTGCCAATGACGTCTTTTGACGGCCGTTTTCAGTGTGCCATTAGTGCCAATGACGTCTTTTGACGTCTCCTAAAAAAAATACGTCTCCTAAAAAATTTGTTTTTATTTTTATTTTTTTGTTATTTTTTTTTATTTTGAATCTCAAAGGAACTAGGAGAAAACGATTTTCAAAAAGTTAATTCTCCATCCACTTCAATGTTAAAATGTAAACGGAGAAAAAAAATTCTCCGTTTGACCCAAAATGCCTTTGGCATATGGATCAACTAGCTTGAAATAAGCCTGGCAGTGAATGAGTTAACTTATAACTGAAAAAGGCTGTATCTCGCTTCCTAAGCACTTATTTTACTTTGAAAAAAATAAAATAAAAATTGCTGGCACAGTATGAACATATTTTTTTATTTCATCGGCACTGAGAGTTATTTGTGTACCACATTTAAAAACAACAGAAATTGACCCAAAGTGCTTTCCATTCACAAGAACATCAATATAGACCCCATAAAAAGAAAACATAGGCAAAACAAACATGTACAATTTAAACACAAAAAGGTATTACATTCAGTGGTCAAAAAACAGACAATGAGTTAGTTGCCCTCAGACAAAGGGGCTAAGGGAGTTTTTAGGCCGGATACAATTTTTGATGGTGGGGCTGGACTTTATGTGTGATGGGAGATTGTGTGTTGGTGAGACAGAGTTGTGGAATTGATCTTGGACTTCTCTGCTGGCTCTCATTTAGAACAATGGTTCTCTTTTATTTTTATTTCACGGACCCCCCGTAACTCTGAGAGTGTACAAATGGAACCAAATGGACCCGTAAGGGTCCATTTGTACACTCTCAGAGTTAAATACATGTAAGGGTGCATTTGGAACCCCCCTCAAGGAACCCTAAGGGTCCCTAGACCCCACTTTGGGAACCACTTTATTGAACTAAAGCAGACTTTTGCTGACTAATACCACTGGTCCTTATCAGCATTGATTTTTCCCTCCATTAAGGTGACACTGAAAAGCAGTGTGAGAGCAAAGAAAAGAGGACTGTGTGGAAAAATGGAGCAGGGGACAGAGAGAGAGAGAGAGAGAGAGAGAGGGTGAGAGAGACACACCTGCTAACGGGGCTCTTCCTGCTCGTCTCCTTTGGGACGGCGATCGCAGACGACGTGCTGAAACTGCGTCGGATGGTCCCTGCATGCCAATCATATGTCTTTAACAGAGTACATTACGCCCAGTAGCATATATATATATATATATATATATATGTTACAGTTCATGTGGGAAACCAGTACATGTGGGAAAAGTGGAACAAGCAGCGCTCGTTTTTTCCGGCATGAGAAGCCGGGGCTGAGCCGGGTCTCTTTGAGACTAGGCCCCTCGAGGGAAACAAAAAACACCCGCCGGGGTAATATATGTCCTCTAGGCCGGGGTGGCAATTAGCGCCAATTAGCGGACCTGGTTATCCCTTCAGCCCCCGATTATCGTCATAATGGGTTTTTCTCACGCGACCGCCGGGTCTCGTCTCTTCCCGTTTGGCACGGCGACCCCCCCACCTCCAGGCCCGCGTCGTCTCACGGCCAAAAATGGGCGCTTTCGCTTTTCCAACAGTGTACTGGTTTCCCAACAAATTAACACATCTCAGATTTATCCGATCTATCAATGAGAAAAACGGAAACACAGCTTACCACTAAAGGAACGATTGAGCCGAGATGACGAGAGGTCTGACAGGCAATCCACAGACCCGTGGATCCTATGAATAAACAAAATGAAAATTATATATTTGACAGATCTTATAATAACCATTATTTGAGGTCCACTGAAGTCAGCCAGGGGTTCCATCCTAGAAAGAAAGTTACCCAGAGAATGATCCATTCAATTCAAGGATGACAACTTTAAATCCTTCTCGGTTTGTTCTCGGATCCTTTGCAGGGTTTGTGTAATGTTCATGGTAAAGTGTCCTGACCTTTCAGCTTAGGATGTTCTCTCGTCTGACAATGAGTGCAACAGCAGGAGGCGAGAAAATCCTCCATTTTGCCAGCCAACATCAGAGTACCTGTCCGGCTTAGTGATGTTTCTTTAAGCCGCTATGTACCTGTGATAATGGCTGAGCCCTGAAAGCCATTACGAGGCAGACAGGCAATGTAGAGAAATGAGGGGGGAAAAGGGGGGTGCGGGTGCATGTGCGTGTGTGTATACTGTATGTGTGAGTCTGCAGGGTCTTATCTTGTTTGCTAAGGTGTGCAAAGTGGGGGAGAGAAACGAAAATAAATAAATAAGAGTGTGGGGTAGGGGAAGAAAAAGCACAAGGACTTGCTGTTTGTTTTCCTAATGGGCCCTGATAGCTGCTGACAGCAGGAGAAGAGCGAAGCAGAGAGAGAAGACTGGCTGGGTGCTGAGAATGGGAAAGATTCTCCATTAGACGGGAGGGCACATGCCTGGCTGAGCGCACGGCGTGCCCCCTGGGTTAATTAGAAAAACACAAGGAGGGGACACGAATGAGGGATACCGAGTGCCGTCCGGCTTTTATCTCGGGGAAGAGGTAAGGTTTGGATTGAAAGAAGAAAAAGAAAAAAAAAAAGATAAGCCAGGGAATGTGACTAAGACAAAACATACTCGTGACAAGTGTGTGGTCTAAATCGAGGGAGGGCAAAACAGCAAAAAGACGGCACAACATACAAAGGTTGTAGCAAGTATATACCCGGGGGTTGAATGCTTTGATTGAACCACCTATCAGCACGTCATACCAGCAGAACGGTTAATCTGCTTTAAGCTAGCGACTGTGACTTTGATTCCTGTATGTGTTCGCTCACACTCGGCTTGTGGTTTGAGGCATTACTATACTATTACCGCGCCGTCCAATAAGATCTAAAAGGTTTCATTTGCAGGCAGAATGCCGAACAGCAATACGTGAAGATGCCCCGCCCCCGCCCCTCCTTGCTCCTTTAGTAGCTCGTGAATGTGCATGTCAGACAATACTTTCTCCATTTCCCAAGGATTAAGAGACTTCCAAATATAGCCGAGCCAGGCTGGCGCTCTGTGCTTGCTGTTGAGTCAACAACTTTGGGAAGATAGTGTAGCGTGCGAAACCCACACTAATCTGGAGGAATAATAATGAGGCCTCCGATGGAATTTGCCTTTGTTTCATGCACTGTTTTTATAGGTCAACAACGGCTGCCACGCGGGAGCAGCTCAGACTTTTGCACCAGATAAGTGAAAAGAGGGCAAGGAGACATTGTACACATTCTAAACCAGATGTATACTTTTGTCATATGGCCGGAGCCCTGCGCGCGAATAGCAGATACAAGTTTACATAAATTAAGCCATAAAGGCCCCGAAAGCGTGTAGAAAATATAATGGAAAATAATGCCTCGGATTAAAAAGAACAGACTACTGGCCGACGGAAATAATTAGTTTTCCCCCCATTACAAGCAGGAATTGTGTGAAGAGAGAAGAAGAGTGGAAAATGATGGTTAAGTTGGTCGTTTTGTAGCGGCTGTTGAAGCCAGCTCAACTTGAATAATAGCTTTATAGATTTGTACTGTAGCAGCTACAAACGTCGGGCGTCGCTTTGTATCTTCATGTCGCTGGCTTCCATTGAAAATAAATGGTAGCCTGTAGCTTTGTATCTTCATGTCACTGGCTTCCATTGAAAATAAATGGTAGCCTGTGGCTTTGTAGCTGGCAGTGTGAACTGTGACCACAGCATTTGTACTCACAACCTTGTGAGAGCTTACAGACCACCTCGGATACACCCAACGCTTAACAAATTATGTAACTGTATGCATATGTGTTACCCATAATGCATAGTTATTATCAGGAAGGGGGGGGGGGGGGTTGGGGGGTAGTGTTTTGCTCATTAATGGGTGCCACAGTAAATCAGAAGTGCATGCTGGGAAGGAAAGGGGCCTCGGGCCTAACGTTTGACAACCCTGACTCTCGTTAATCACCAGCACAGACGAGTACTATTTGCAGCACAGAGGGCAAAATCAAATATGTCACCGCTCCCACAAATGACACTGTCAAAGACGCTCATTAGTGCCATCACATGTATTGATGACGCCAAACCCAAACATCACCTCCAGCCACGTTCTCCAGATGGGGCACCTTGATGAATAATAACAACCCTGATTTCAAACATGCTTCAAAGATTAGAGATTTAGTTTGTTTGTCAACATTTGTTTTGGTCAGTTTGAGGGGGGCGGCCGGCAGCTGCCACACTACTGGCAAACAAAACTCACAATTCTGGGCTTCTCAACGGCACACGTCGACGACAAGCGTGCAATCTACTTCTCTAGAGCGAGTGATGCCCATGGGCATAACACCGGAAGGAGCTTCTCAGACCTTGTCCCCCCAATTTGGCTCAAACATGGGGAAAAATGCATTCTACTAAGCTGCCACCAAAATGTGGAATGACATGACACAGGACACATTCACTGCCAGGTACTACGCATCCGTTTTTTTTTTAGCTTCTGCCAGTTTTTTTTTTTGATTTTTCTAACTTTTTTGAAGTAGTCACAGAATATTTAGCGCCGGTATGATCGATCCCCTGATGGTTGCTAATCACGGAGGGTTTCACTGTGCTTGTTATACGCTGTTGAAAATAGCATGTTTCGCCAAACATTCATAGTAAAACACAGGAGCCGAGGAGATACAGAATATTTCCCAAATACTTTAACCAGGAAGTAAATGGAGCAGTAAATCTTTGGATCACGTTATCTCCTGGTTCAATTATTATTATTTTTTTACTTTTAAAATACAATTGAGCACCTTGATAGTAGAATCATCTGATGCTACCGAGTTTTATTCCAACATGTACTGTATATTGCACTGTATTTGTATTGTATTTATTATATGTATTACTGATGAATTGAGTACAGTATGGACAGTATGGACCACAATGGAAACAAACCCCCCTTGGGCTTTTTGTGTTATCCTCTCTACCTGTACTGTTAATAAACTTGTTAATAAAGTATTCAATCAATCAATCAATCAATCACTCACCTCTGAACGCGTGGCGGGGGGGCAAAGACGCCGTGCTTGGGCGGACAGCTGAAGTATCTCACCCCTCCCACCGAGCCGTCGTTCTTACCGCTGGGCTTGTCCAGCTCGATACCCAACCAGAAACCTGGACAGACAGACAGACAGACAGACAGACAGACAGGCCTGAAGTAACGCAGACAAGCTGCCAGACAGAGCTAAGAGCCAGCTGGTATCTTTTAGAGTCTGCCCCCACCACATATTCTTTAACCCATTGAGACCGGGAACGCATCTGTGTGTCATTTTTAGATTTCTTTTGGCTATTTTCTCTTTTTAAAAAAATCGAGATTTTTTTTTCAAATCTTTGAATATATATGTTTTAAAGCGAACATTTTAAACTCAAATCTTTGCTTCTGGGGATCCCTGGAACAACATATTTTGATGGGGATTGGCGGCCAAAAACATATAATTTTGGGGGTCCTTGACAAGAAAAAGTTTGAGAAAGACGTTTTTTTAAAAAGACATTTGCAGATCTACAAGCTCATAGCGCGGCACTCTGTGCCGCGCTATGAGCTTGTATATCAGCTATTTTTTTTTATAGCCCAAAGAAATAAAAAAAATTACACACAGATGCGTTCCCGGTCTTAATGGGTTAAATAAAACACCATTGTTCCCTTTCAGTCGTGTAGTTGCCCTTTAGAATGACACAAGAACTCTGCTCCGAAGA
The DNA here is from genome assembly GCF_963280865.1 of Gymnoscopelus braueri. NCBI lineage: Eukaryota > Metazoa > Chordata > Actinopteri > Myctophiformes > Myctophidae > Gymnoscopelus > Gymnoscopelus braueri. Next base: position 42,519,902 of record NC_137621.1, on the reverse strand, counting down.
ACAAAGTGACTTGTAAGAGTCTTTCTTCTTCATTGAGCTACGGTATATTCCTCTGAGATGAGACAGTATATAGACCAGGCTTGTCAAACTCGCGGCCCGCGGGCGTTTTGCGGCCCGCGGAAAGGTCCATAGCGGCCCGCGAAATACTTTTAAAAATAGTAAATAGATACTACATCTAACACAGTGTTTATCAACCCTGGCAAACGTCCCACTTTTGGTCCGCGAGTACTGCTGAGGTGTTCCGCGCCGTTTGAAGGTGTGAACCCAGCCCCTCGAGAACAATAACATGGGCTCAGGCTGCCGCTGCCTTAAACTCATAGTCCGCTGCGGACACACAGCCAATCGACCCTCGCCCATAGGAATGCAAATGTGTGGCTTTGTCTTCATGGGGCCATCACATGTACTCCCCTGGCAGGTAGCCTACTCAGGGATGAAAGTGCCGTGGGTCTGAGCGGGCCGATATGGTGTTCAGCAGATCCGCCAAACCGCGAAGAAGAGGGGGGCTGTCAAGCCCATGTTATAACCTGCCGCATGTCCAACAATAAAACACATACAGGCCTACTAACGTTAAATCAACATAAGCGTTCGTTTTCTTATAAAATGCTTCTAAATCGCTCCAGTGTGTTTGTGTCAACATACAGAGAGAATCTCTTGCAACTTCAAGCCGCCGTGCCGTCAATATAATATAACCGGAAAACTCGCCCCAATACACGCTCGCCCCCATTTCTTTTCGCTGACAAGCGGTTCTTGTACTCCTGTATTTGTTTTACTGAGGATAAGGTTAGAAATAAGTTTACGGTTAGCCATATTATTAGTTTTACTGAGGTTACGTTTAGGAATAAGGTTAGGTTTAGGCATAGTTTAATGAGGTTACGTTTAGGAATACCAGGTGAATATCACCGGATTTCCCCCGGGGTGACTGTTTTGGGGCGAGAGTTTTGGTGTTCGTCTGTAGTGGGCAACAGCGCATGCGTCCGCAATAATGCTATCAGGATCAGATTATTAGATATTATTATCAGATATTAGAAGTGTATTGGGTACCAAATATACTTACCAAAGAAGTTTTACTCTGGGAAGGTTTTCAGACTCCTCCATTCATTGCACTGACCCAAGTGTATATATTTGTAGGCCAAATATTTATATATTTGTAATGGTCAAGGTTTCCTGCCCAATAATCTCTCTCTTTATTTGGCTATTCAAAAATAGCAGATATACAAGCTCATAGTGCGGCACTGAGTGCCACACTATGAGCTTGTAGATCTGCTATTTTTGTAAATGTAAATAATTAAAGTAGCTAATCTTCATAAAACATTTTTTAAAGTGATATACTGTAGTTATAGCAGTGACTGAGATGTAGTGGAGTAGAAAAGTTCTGGAAATTGGAAATACTCTAGTAAAGTAAAAATATGTCAAATCTTTACTTAGGTACAGTACTTGAGTAAATGTAATTAGTTACTTTACACCACTGTTCTATAAATGTAATTATTTAACCACCCACACACATTACCAGGTATTGTTTAACTTCAAATTATTCTAGTTAAAATGGTTTATAATAATAGTTGTAATAATTATTATTATTATTATTATTATTATTATTATTATTATTATTATTATTATTGTTACAAATTGCATTGTTTGTTTTCTGAGACAAGACAACAGATTGAAAAACAATGCTGTATAACTGAATGCGTGTGAGTGCGCATGTGCGTCCGCAATTGGTTCCTGCCCACCTCAAGTCACCATTTGACAAATCTTGCCCGGACACCAAAATGAGTTTGACACCTCTGATATAGACAATGCGGCGGTTACTGACAAAAGCAAAAGGGACCTTTTTACAGCGCAGCATTCACACCTTGAACACAACCGTGACAAGAGGAAAGGAACCACTTCATCTAAAGAGCACAGGTGTTCGCGGCACAGCGGGCTGGAGTGATGCGACTTGACGTTTAACCCATTAAGACCGGGAACGCATCCGTGTGTCATTTTTAGATAAGTCTTTGGCTATTCAAAAATAGCAGATCTACAAGCTCATAGCGCGGCACCGAGTGCCGCGCTACGAGCTTGTAGATCTGCTATTTTTGAAAGATCGTGAAAATTCGTGGCAAAATCTTGGGTTATATATTTATTAAAGCGAACATCCGTAAAATATTTAGTTCCAGGAAACCCCAGAAGCAAAGATTTGAGTTACAAATGTCAACAAAAAAAAAAATCTAATATTTGCAAAATTTTTCATGATTTTTCAAAAATAGCAGATCTACAAGCTCATAGCGTGGCACTCGGTGCCCAACGAAATCTAAAAATGACACACAGATGCGTTCCCGGTCTTAAAGAGTTAAGCACTGGTTTAAATTAGACCGTCAATAGGGACTATAAAAACACAGTTATCTTTAGTGGTGGACATTTGCATTGACTCATACCTGATCACTCCCACGGACTACATTAATGGATATACCCTCAATTGTATGGCGTCTGGCTGCCCACATTCTCATATGAGTTGCACTGTAAAAAACGGCAACTGTAACGTGATTTGGAGCATGCGAGGTTGCCCACGCAAAGCTACAGGGAAGAATTTAATAAATCCTTTAATATTCGTCAAATGTGATTTAGGGGAGAGTGTGTGTGTGTGTGTGTGGGGGGGGGTCGATGAGCTTGCTCATGAGAATATCTGCATGGATGAAGCCTTAGAATTATGAATTTCTAATATTCTACACAGAAATCCAACCCTTCTTCAGATAATGAAAGTGCCTTTTTGTGCAGAGCTGTAACACTAGCATTAAAATACACCGCAACATGGAAACTATGTTTCTAGGATTCCTAAATATGATTTTAGTTTGCAAAAGTGACTGACTGCATCATGGAACACCACGCCCCCACACACTGTATAGAGGAGAGACCAGACAATGCAGGCTCGTATCTGTGAAGTCATTACTCAAGATATGTCATCATCCATGACATCATCACTTCGGCCTCACATTGCTGCCTTTAGTGATGAAAAATCTTTACGACGACAATTTAAAGCCTTAAGGTCCTTACACACCGGGGGCGATTTTTTCATGCGAATAATACGTTTTTTTTTTAAACCTTATAAAGTCAATGCAAGCTTCCACAACAGTTTTGCGGAGCAAAAAAGCGTATTTTATTTATTCGGACAGAGTCCGAATCTTGCGTATATTCGCATAATCGCCGGTGTGTAATGACCTTAATCCTCAACTGACTGTCCTGTGCAGGGATTATGACTAGACCACTTCAGCCTAGGCGCACCCCCGAGCCTAAACGTCAGAAGAACAACATTCCACAATTACATTACATTACAGTCATTTAGCAGACGCTTTTATCCAAAGCGACTTACAATAAGTGTATTCAACATAGGTAGGGAACGAAAACTACTAATCACCAGAAGTCTTTAGTGCATTTCCTGCAAAAACAAGCAACCAAGAGTATACCTAGCGCTAAGGTAAAAGTGCAATATATCAGCTACCTATTTCGTTAAACAGATGAGACAAAATAGCTAAATCAAATGAGCATGAGCTAAAACAAATAAGTGTATCGACTAAACAAGATCCAATAAACAATACAACAATAGAAAACAAGCGTTCGTACAACTAGTTAACAACAAGTAGGTCAGGCAGAGAGGAAGGGTAGTGCTTCCTGAAGAGGTGGGTTTTCAGCCTGCGGCGAAATATGGGCAGTGACTCTGCTGTCCTAACATCAGTGGGAAGTTCATTCCACCACTGTGGGGCCAGAACAGAAAAGAGTCGTGACCGTGTGGATCGGCCAGAAGGACCCTTGAGTGACGAGGCATCATCAGATGTGTGTCACATATATCATGTGACACACACCCGTCACCCACCCTACACCTTCACGGAATGCACTGAACTAATCACTGAACTAAACATGGAAGAATATTTAGTTTTCACTTTTGCTACACTTATCCTTATCAAAATTGGCTTAAGGGAGGACCGGCCAGAGGGCCGGAGGGCGGACCGCGCCCAAATATGGAGTGTGTTGTCTAACCTCAATGTGTCGTCATGGAATCAGGCGCAAACAAATCAGTCAGCTCCATATATGGGCACAAAAGGGGCACATATATAGGGGTATATACTGATCTCCATATATAGGCATCAAAGGACTGACAGATACAGATACATCCATATATGGGCATATAAAGGAGTCTCCATATATGGGATAAAAGAGACAAGGACTGACGTCGGCGGTGCGATGTAGGTGTGACGGTCGCGCCCGAACTCCAGTAATATATAAAATAACAAGTGCGGGCCTGGGCCGTAGCGTGACGGTCCAGGCACCCTAGGCTGCAATGCCAGCCTGACAGCGTGTCGCGGGTTCGACAACCTTTGCTGCGTGTCACTCCCGTATGCAGAGTCAATGTACAGTACCGTGTTTTCTGCCATGCATCTCTGGTACGGCCATTTTCAGAACGATTCATTATCTGCTTTCTGCTAGTGAAATTGAATCGATGGCTTTTAATCTTTACATGTCTATGAGCTACATTTCATGCAGTATGACTACCCCGGGGGGCTTTAGAGCGCTTTCTCTCACAAGTGTGTAGTTCCGACCCAAACTGTTTAGTCTAATCGCTTAATCAGCGAAAAGGTGCACTAAGAGGAAATTAATCGTACTGACTCATGCATTAATTGTTGGGATTTTCCCTGCTACATTTCATTACTACAATTACCACAAAAAAAACCCTAATGCATGTATAATGCATGTTTCGTAATGCATGCATACGTGTTTTAAACACTCAAAGCAATGCATTCTCCTGAAATAATTAAGAAATTGAGCACACAATATCATGTGCTTTTGCATAACATTTTTGGTCCCGTTGACTCAATTCAAAGTGGGGGAGGAGCTACAGACGACAGCATACATAATTAGATAATATGCAGAACTGTGAATGCTATATATCAAAAAACAGGGATATCTCACAGCCTAGATATCACTGCAGGCTACTGCTGTAGCATAGATAATGCATTGTGAACATGGTATTATGTATTCATGCGCATGCGCTAGCGGTTTGTTTGTTACCGGCGAGTAGCGTCTCCGAATATGGCTTATTTTACTTATTTCTAAGCTATATTTATGTACCACACTTTACACACAGGTACTTTTAGTAGTTTATTTTAACCCGGTCAAGTGTTTTTAATGATCAGATGCACCGATCGTGTGCTTTTAGCTCTCTGATATCCCGCCCGTATGGGATCAGTAGCCGGTGCCAGCTGACAGCTTGACAGCTAGCCAGTTCTGACAGCTGGCTAGCCAGGAGGCTAACCATACACACCGGTAGTTTAAGAAGTTTATTTTTAACCCGGTCAAGTGTTTTAATGATCGGACGCATTGCCCGGAGGCTAATTAACCCCATCGTCTTCCGCCACTACTGGTCCGCTGGCTGCGGACAACCTGGCAGTTTCCACCCACCGAGGGGTGGCCATCTAACCAGCCTACCTTTACTCTGAGTCTACTCTCCGCACCGGGCCACCATCTGTGTGGCCCTCGCGGGTAGGTGTCTTTCTGCACTGCTGCTTCCCTACATGCCTTCTGCCTGCTTCATCCTGCCTTTAATAATTTGAGATTACTCTCCGCATCGGGCCACCATTTGTGTGGCCCTCGCGGGTATGTTTTACTCTGCATTGTTGCTTAATCACCCGATGCCCCGTGCCTAGCCTGCTCTACTCTGTCACTTTCACCTTTTACTGGCCAAAGCTGTTTTTGTACCCTCAGCCGAGGTATGGTGGGTTCACCTACCTCGTCGTCGCCTGGATGTCATGGATGTCTCCAGCTATCCCAGGAGGTGACCGAGCTGAGGTTGAGAGTAACTCGGCTCCACCAAATAAGAGATGATGAAATCCTCTTCGACTCCCTCTGCCCTGGGGACACCCTTCCTGCCGCCGATGCTGTATCATCATCATCCCACTCCGAGGTCTCCTCCCGTCCTCCTGTCATCAATTCCGTCGCCGAGCTTGATGACACTGTTCCCTGCCCCGACGGCTGGATCTATAACCGACCACCCATTCGCACTGTATGCAAGCTGGACGATACCGTCCCAAATTGTCCCGGATTACCAGGGTGCTCAAAACCGACCCTGGTTAGTTCCACACCGGTGCCCTGGAGAACCGTCACTCGGGGAAAACACGGAGGGCCCTCCCCCCCCCCCATCCATCGCAGGTTCCGCCACTCACCACCAATAACATGTTCTCCTCCCTGGACGCTAGTGCGTTCCCCCCACTGTCTGTCCACAACACCCCCCATCCGACCCCAGGACCACTGCCCCCCCCCCAGCCTTCGTTGAAACCTAGGCGGTCTGCCCCCGGTCAAAATATCGATCGCCAGCGAATGCTGAAGGCGGCGGTTCGACGCCAGTCCGGGGCTCTCACCCCTCCCGACCCACTGGTACAGAACTGTCGCCCCCCCTCAATTACCACCACCACCCCCCCTCCACATCAGCCGCCTGTCTCTCCATTTGCCCACCTCTCCACAATCGCCTCGCCAACCCGGATCGCCGTACTGGGTCGCTCAACAGCAAACAACGTTGACCGATCCATTCCATCCACAGCTCCCCTCAAACCCCAGCCTCTCATTTCGCCGAAATTGTTGATTGTTGGCGACTCCATCATCAAACATGTCCGCTTTGCAAATGCAGTAACGCACTGTTTCCCAGGTGCCACCATTCCACTTTTATTAGATAAATTACCCGCCCTCTTTGACTCACTTCCACAGTCCATTTCCCAGGTCTTGGTCCACATTGGAACCAACGACTCGACTCTGTGTAATTCCGAACTCATAAAGCTAGATTATCTGCGCCTCATCGACTTCTTAAATTCCACCAGGTTGCCTTTTTTCCTCTCCGGTCCAATCCCTACATTTGGCCGCGGTGACGAACGCTTCAGCAGGATCGCCAGCCTACATATTTGGCTTAAGCGACTGTGTCGCACCCATGATTTTAATTTCTTGGATAATTTTAATTTGTTTTGGGAGCGTTCCTCCTTCTTTAATCGTGACGGCCTCCATCCAAACAGACGGGGCTGTCAAGCATTGGCAGCTAATTTGGCCGTAAACATACGTCATAACACCCCGTCCGACGCCTCCTCTCTTAGCTATTGACATCCCTCTGGTCCTAGCTCCCAGCACATCAGCTCCAACCATTTTTCCAGTCCTCTCTCTATTGGGCTCGGACCACATCACTCACCTCCCTATTTCAATATTATTAATGCTATAAAAACTCACATTGAGACGCCTGTTAATTTAACCCCTCCTTCCCACATCCCTGTCTTAATCAGCCACAGTCATTACATGAGATCCATACCCCCTAGACGTGGGGTTGGCCTCTCTCACCTCCGCCCGCTTAGACGCGCTATTGCCTTACCTGGCCCGACCATTAACCTCCAGATGGCTCTCCTTAATATAAGATCAATAACAACTAATAAGACTGGCTGGCTAAAAGATTTTTTCATCTCCCGCAACCTTGATTTTCTGTTTTTGACCGAAACCTGGACACACTATGGCGACAATACACCTTTTTCCGATCTCCTCCCCCCTGATTGTTCATTTTTTAGCTCCCCCCGAATCTCCCGCACTGGCGGGGGTCTAGCAACAGTCCTCAAATCCAACCTCAAGTGTCAAATGATCCAATCTGAGACCAGTTACTCCAGCTTCGAGATTCAGCTATTGAAGCTGAACCTGTCCTCCCCTGTACTGTGTGCTGTGGTATACCGACCACCCAAGTACAATAAGGATTTTATTAATGATTTTAGTGACTTTTTATCCTGGGCCATGATTAATTATGATTACATGGTCATTTGTGGTGATATAAATATTCATGTCTGTTGTGAGTCTCGTCCCCTTGTCAAAGATTTTTTAAACCTCCTCGAGTCTTTCAATCTCACCCAATCCATCACCGTCCCAACACATGAAAAGGGCCACACATTAGACCTTGTACTATCATTCGGGGTAACTGTCTCCATCACTGACGTCTTTTTCATCCCATGCATCTCCGACCACTCACCAATTTTATTCACCACCTCTATTCCCTGCTCTGTTATCAACTCTGGTGCCCCCACTCGCCGCACACGCAATATCAATCCCCGGACTGCACCACTCTTCTCCATTCGTTTTAATGACACAGTTTCAACTTCCCCGGCTGAGGCCAGCACTCCTACAGCGGATGCACTCCTTTATACTTTTAACTCCACTTGTACCAAAATACTGGACTCCGTTGCTCCCTTTAGGCTCAAGCGCACCAAATCCCTACCCGAGCCATGGTTAAACGATTCCACCCGAGCTCTCAGACGTTCATGCCGGCGTGCTGAGAGAAAATGGCTAAAGGACAAACTCCATATATCTCTAGATATCCTACGCAATCACCTCTCTGACTACCAGACGGCAGTGAAAGCTGCCAAAACCAAATTCATCTCCGATCTTGTCACAATAAATAGCCATAAACCCCAAGTCCTCTTCAACATCTTTAACTCCCTCACTAACCCCCGTGAAGCACCTTCCATCGCACCCTCGCTCGCCCTCTGTGTAAAATTTCAACAATTTTTCATCAACAAGATCTCTGACCTTAGGTCAGCACACACTTCCACCACCACAGACGCTGTTACCTCCCTGTGCCCTGTCACTTTTGATCAGTTCCAGCCAATCACTCTGTCCTACCTCAACGATACAATTATGCACCTTCGCTCAACTAACTGCCCTTCTGACAGCATCCCCCCCCGGCTCCTCAAAGAAGTCCTTGGCGCTGTTAGCCCAAGTGTATTATTACTCATCAATTGCTCCCTCACCTCTGGTTGTGTCCCGGCTGCCTTCAAGCACGCTGTTGTAAATCCCCTTCTCAAAAAGAAAAACCTAGATCCATCCGTTTTGTCCAATTTTAGACCTATCTCCCAGCTACCTTTCCTTTCGAAAGTTCTGGAGAAGGTAGTCTATGCCCAACTTCAGTCATTTTTAATTACCCACAACCTTCATGAGAAGTTCCAGTCAGGCTTCAAACCAGGCCACAGTACCGAGACAGCTCTCCTTAGGGTTTTTAATGATTTAATTTTAACTGTTGATACCGGTACCCCTGCCATCCTTGTGCTCCTCGACCTCTCAGCGGCGTTCGACACTGTCGATCACAGGATTCTGCTGTCACGCCTCGAACACCAGGTTGGTATCACAGGCACAGCCCTGTCCTGGTTCATGTCCTACCTGTCTGATAGGACCTTTTCAGTTAAACTGGGGGAATTCGCATCACCCTCGGCCCCCCTCACGTGCGGGGTCCCCCAGGGTTCCGTGTTAGGCCCAATACTATTCCTGCTGTATATGCTACCCCTCGGGCCCATTTTCTCCACACACAATATCTCCTTCCATTGCTATGCCGATGATGTCCAGATCTACCTACCCATCAAACTGGACTCAAACAACTCCTTTCAACCACTACTCGACTGTTTACAGGATGTTACAACCTGGATGGACAATAACTTCCTCACACTCAATCAAAACAAAACTGAAATCATACTATTTGGCCACAACACCGTCACACCCCCCAACATCCCGGACACCCTCAAATCCAATATTTGCTCCTCTGCCAAAAACCTTGGTGTAATTCTGGATAGCGCCTTCAAATTTGACAAACATATCAGTTCCGTGGTAAAAGCTAGTTTCTTTCAACTCCGACTCCTCGCCAAGGTTAAGGCCTATCTCCCCCGACAACAATTAGAAATAGCCATTCACGCCTTCATTTCCTCACGACTGGACTATTGCAATTCCCTCTATACTGGCTTAGAACAATCATCCGTCAGGCGCCTACAGCTGGTCCAAAATGCTGCGGCTCGCCTTCTCACCGGCACAAAAAGACGTGAGCACATCAGTCCTGTCCTGGCCTCACTTCACTGGCTCCCTGTCAATTTTAGAATTCATTTTAAGGTCCTTTTATTTGCTTTTAAATCTCAAAACGGGCTTGCTCCATTATACCTCTCTGAGCTCATCAATCCTTATATTCCAGCCAGGGCCCTAAGGTCCGCTGATCAGTCCCTACTGATCGTCCCAAAAACCAAAAAAAGGACCAGGGGTGGCCGCGCTTTTACTGCTGCCGCCCCTACGCTCTGGAACGACCTCCCCTCTCCCCATCCGTTCTGCCCAGTCCATTGGGGTTTTTAGATCCCTTCTAAAAACCCACTTATTCTCTTTGGCTTTTAATTGTCCTTGATCTGCTGCTATTGTGTCCTAATAATGCACTGTTTTTTGTCTGTGCGCCAATGGGCGCTTATTGATGCGTTGATGCTTCGTTTTACTCAACCCTGTACAGCACTTTGGTCAGCTTTTGTTGTTTTAAATGTGCTTTATAAATAAAGTTTGATTTGATTTGATTTGATAGATACGACTGTATATAAGTTATTAATAGCATAGACATTACTGAATATATGATATTAATAGCGTAGGTATTATGGTATATAAATAATTAATAGCATAGATATGATGGTATACACGTTAATATCATAGATATTATGGTATAGAACTTATTAATAGCATAGATATTATGGTATAGAACTTATTAATAACATAGATATTATGGTATAGAACTTATTAATAGTATAGATAGATATTATGGTATAGAACTTATTAATAGCATAGATATTATGGTATAGAACTTATTAATAGCATAGATATTATGGTATAGAACGTATTAATTGCATAGATGTGGTTCCCGTTGTCAGGTGTGCAGGGGAGATTTCTAACCTGGAGCGAAGTTGGTTTTGCCGTAGAACTGGACCACGCCGGTTCTCTGGCCCACCACCAGCACCCGCTCTCCCAGCCGCACCTCGGGGCTCTCGCACACAGAGCTGCCTGCTGAAGGGGTCCGGCTCCGGGGGCCTGTGGCAAAGAAAACAATGACCACCTTGCAGTTTAACCGCTTAAACCCCACACGTTGTTGAGCGAGAGTCCCTCAAGGCTCTATACTGGTGTATTTTCTGCTTTCACTCTACACACAGGGTTGCCAGATCTTATTATAATTTCCCCGCAAGATTTTATTTGAATATAGCCGATCTACAAGCTAACAACGCGTCGCGATGCGACGCGTTGTTAGCTTGTAGATCTGCTATTTTCAAATAGCTGATGTATATGTTAAAGTGCTCATGTGGCCCATAGTCGCTTCTTTTGGGCTGGTTTTCCTAGACCTGGTTGCTTGTTTCTCTCACAGAATCTGGCAACACTGTCTACACGTCACATTTCACTCTACAAGTATCTTCGCTGAAAATAGCCGATCGACAAGCTCACAACATGTTGCAACGCGTTGTGAGCTTGTCGATCTGCTATTTTCTGCGAAGGTTTTCCCAGAATACGGATGCTGGGGTTTAAGTGGTTAAAGAGGCAATCTGTAAGTTTCATTTCCTGCCCGGGATTTGAGATTCTCTGAAGAAGACCTTTTGTCAGGTCGAAACGTTGGTTTCCTAATATTTTTTTGCATCGTTGCTACGAGCAGTGTGACCTCTTTTTCCATTTTTGTGGTCAGCACCTCTACACTATTGGTGCGCGACCTTCCAGCTTGTTTGGTTCCCGGGATTTGAACCCCAAATCTCTACCGCTCTTCTATGACACAATCGGTTGGCCTGGTATGGGGCGGATATTGTGCTTATGAGCTTGAGGCAGTACTATTTGTCAACCAGTAGGTGCCCGTCTCCTACCCCAACACCAGGGTCTACATTCCTCAATGGAATAGGAGTTGGGAGACCACCACCAAAGACTGCCGATGTGGTTAGTTAACATATCTGTTAAACATAATCTACCACATTCATTGGTTAAAATAACATTCCCAGATTGCAGCTTTAACCCATTAAGACCTGAAGCCGATTCTGCAAATGTCTTCTAAATACTAACAGTTTTCTGAAAAACTTATGTTTCTATATCAGTGGTGCTCAAACTTTTTCATGTCAAGGACCCCAAAAATTATATGTATTTGGCCGCGGACCCCCATCTTAAAATGTTTTGTTCCAGGGACCCCCCAGGAGCAAAGATTTGAGTTACAAATGTTCGCTTTAAAAAATATATATATTCAAAGATTTTCACGATTTTTCAAAAATAGCAGATATACAAGCTCGTAGCGTGGCAACAAGCTTGTATATCTGCTACAGCATAGCGATGAGTTTTCCCCAGTGGCCGTAGGATGAAAACGCACCTGTGCTAGAAAGCAGCTTGGTACCAGGCGAGGCACGGAGGTGGGCGGGCGGGGGCGTGTTCCTGGGGCTGGGCGAGACGCGCTCCCTCCGCTGCCTGGCGGGAGGCCGCTGCCTGGGCGCCGGACGGGGCCGAGGCGCCGTGCCGTGGCGGGAGTCCAGCGAGGAAGAGGAGGAGGAGAGAGACCGAGAGAGAACACCTGCAACCGAAGAGGGAGCGCAGAGAAGTGAGCGTAGATGGAAGCCCCGAGGACGAGAGAAAACACCAGACTTATTTATAATAATTTAAAGAAATAGAAAATGATCAATGGAAGATGCTACAAAACAGGTGACGAAGAAAAAAACTGCTAAGTAAAATGAATTTGTAGAGCTATGTATATGGAAATGAATGAATAAAGTTTGTGAGTAAGAAATCCACCGGCTATTACACCATACATCAATAAAGGGGAGCAAAAAAACAGGGGCATTTGGGGCTCTGCTGAAAGCCTAGATGTGTACTACGGTAATTTACTACAGGATGACAAATTCATCCTAAGAAAAAGAGGAAAAGAAAAATCACACGGCACAAAACTGTGCGCCTCTCTTCTTAATACTGAACCCTCCATCCTTCCGTTCCGTACGTGCTTTAACCTGAAAATCATTTCATTGCTTAGTAATAATAATGAATCTCTGCACAAATTCTTTTTTTTCTTTCCTCCCCATTTCTCATTCAGAATGCTAATGTATCCACTGGCCCCCTTTTTGCCTCTCCTCCTGCGGAGGTTTTCAAACGACTTTCCCCAGGAGCCCCATCACCACATCAATCTGAGGGCTGTGACATGTGAGTGGTGTGCCCTCTCTCTTGGCTTGCTCTATTACCAAGGTCTAACACAGGGGCAGACTTTCTAATCCCTCCCCCCCCCGCCCCCCAACTTCGGGGAATGAGTTGCCCAAGTTCACTCTTAAGAACCCATTTTCAGGCAGGACCTCATTAAGCTTTTAACATTCACAGACCTTCACAGGCCACAAGTTCATTAAGTGCCCAACTCAAAGAGGCTAATTTATTAAATCCGTCCGAAAGTGCTTTAAACCAAAGGAAGATTCAGCTACAAACAAATTAGGGCTTTGATTATGAGGGGGGGGGAAATACCTTTATCTATGCCAAAACCTCCACTAAATCGTTGCCATTCGCTAATGGGGACTTTAAGCGCGCATGGAGATGAACAGGAGAGACGGTCAAAGTTGCTGATTCTGTCAACTCCATTTGAACTAATCAATCCCTCATTTCATGAATTGATTCTGGTCTCATGTGGGTTGTGCTTACCTGCACAAGAATATTTGGCTTTGACACTCAAACTGCAAGATGAAGAGTGCTTACAAGTGCAGTAGTTGTATAACTTATAACTGAAGAGGTCCTTTGTCCATCAGACGACATTGAGGCTTAATCAGGAGTTGTAGGCTTGGGGTAGGCTGAGAGGTGGACATTGCTCTTGTCTTTGTATGTCTTTATGTATGTATTTTGTTTTGTTTTCTTGTGTCATGTCAAATGTGTGTACTGTTTATTGTTGCATACATGGCTGCTGGGTCGCAAGACAAATTTCAGTGTGAACTGACAATAAAGTATTATCGTATCGTATCGTATAACTTCCATTCTCCCCCTCCCCCCCAAACTTACAGTGATGCAACTCAGTGATTTTTCAAATTCTATTGATTCAACTCCCTTGTCACTTCTAAGACACAGGTTTTGTGCCGTGCATAGCACTCGGAATTACGGATGTCCCGTTGTCATGGGGACAATAAAAAAGAGCACCTGGGACACAAATATACTAGCCTGGGATCCAGTCAGATTGCTATGTTCGGCTTTTTTTCCCCTCTCAATTCGCTTCACAGTCTGGCAAGTGGCAAGCCTCCTATCTCTGTGCACGAACGGGAGAAAACGGTCCGTGGCTTTTGATTGGTCTGTGTGTGTGTGGGGGGGGGGGGGGACCAGCGTATTCCAATATAATACTCGAGTCACTTCCTGACTTGTCTACGTGATTCTGTTGTTACGCCGTGACGTATGCGCCCCGTCAGAACAACTTCCGGGTCCAAGTGTGTGTTTTGCCAATATGCGCAGTGCTGTGTCATTCTACCGCTTTCCTGGCAACGACAAAGAGAAGAGGAAATCGTTCTTTTTTTTTATATATATATATATATATATATATATATATATATATATATATATATATAATATTAATATTAATATTAATACTAATGATAAATAATAATATATAATAAATGTGTATATAAATATATATATTAGCCTACTTTTTACCGTCTATGATATTAGCATTAAGACCCTTTTTAACCCTCAATGGTTCCTTTCTGAAAAAGGAGGTTACTGTAAAAAGATTTACGGGTTCCCACATGTTTGTCTACAATGAAGAGTGGATGGTGCTTGGTGCCTCTTGGACCCGGAAGTGACGTCAAAAAAAAAAAAGACATCAGACTTAAAAAACAAATTGAAATACGAGTCAAATAGGACCCTGGCCAGACTGAGTAGGGAAGTGAGAAAAAGACGAACGTAGCGAATCAGTCTGGATTCCAGACAGGTCCGTTTGTATCTCGATACCTGTGCCCGCTCCACCACTGTCATTACAAGGTGACCAATACGCACCGCTGTGAATATTTATAGCTCCCATACCATTAATTAATCACATGTAAACCAACGCAGTGATATGTCAGTCATCATAATTAAATGCCAGAAGGATGATCAATGATTAATTTATAGCGCCAATAATGACACCGACCTTACAAACGGCTTCACAATTTGGAATACATTGGAAGTGACAAAGTAGCATCAGACGAGACAGAGACTGATGGATTAGGGTGTGCAGCGGTAAGGAGATAATGGTGAGAATGACGTACATATGAACACAAAACAAATTGAACCGAATGGTAAACTATGAAGCCGTCAGAGTTTCAAATAAAATTAAGTGTTTTATTATGAGGTACTGTAGATTCCAAGTGTGTGTGTATGTACATTTCCATTGCCAATCAGAAAAAGGTTTGCATTTAAACTGCACTTTGCAGTGGCGCCTTTATTGATCAAACAGAAATAGACAAGAAACAGTAACTCAGCCAATGAATAAAAGTAAAGAATAATGAATACTGATTGTGGCCAAACACCTCGGATGCTTTAAATGTTGTATTCTTCTAATATAAGTGCAGGGAACAACTAGCAGAACTTCCACGTGAGTCAGTGAAGTGATGAGAGTTACTGAAACAAAAGTTATGAAACTATATTATGTAGAATTAAAACAAAATAATCACAGTATTTAAATTTGGGGCAATGGTTGTTAAGTCTGGGATAGATAAAAGTAGAATTTGGGACAGTTGCGGGACAGAAAGTTAATTTTGAGCCCTGGGCATTATGCTTACTCCAGTCTACTACATCATCACACTGAAAAGAGACTATTGCAGGACAGATGCTGAATGTCAGAATTCTGCCATGGCCACCATTGTACGCCGTCTAGCGAAGAAGCAAAGAAAATGCACAAAGCACCACGTTTGCTTCTATAAACGCTTCACCCCTGCATGGTTTTTATGTCGTGTCGTAAACGCTTGGGCGGTGTCTTTGTCTTGAGAAAAAGGTCACGGCTCGTATCGACGTACACTAGTCATGAATTCCCTTTGAGAAGTGACTTTTTTTCTTTTTTTTTTAAGGATGCTGTTCTTACTGCCCACGGGTGGACGAAATCGATGGCGGGTTCAAGTATTAAGGTACACAGGAATAAAACAGATGGCGTAGACTATGGAGCGTGACGCACCAGCAAATGGCGGCGATCAACTTAGCTACTTTCAACCCAAGAATGACTGTACTAAGAAAACAAAAGAGAAAGGAATTCCGCTGACTCATCCTGGCAGTGCCTCACAGCCCAGTCGGCTGTGACCGACCGCAGTACCTGTTTTTATCTCTGGAGCCTCTCCCGCTGCACCCTGAGCGGCACCAGGCGGCCTTTTTTGTTTGTCTGGTGTTTTTGTGACAGGTGGAGGCAAACCTTTTCCACCGGCAGACAAAGGGGGGGAAGAGAAGAGACACGGTGACTACTTTGTATGCAGAGATCAATGCCCCTCATCTTGATGGGATCGTTTCAAAGTCTGAAGTTCAGACCGGGAGGTGCTGCATAGTTAATAGCAGATTTTTCTTTATTGTTTATATATATATATATAAATGGAAAAGATGGCTGAAAGAGAGATTTGAGTAAATATTCAATAGAGCCCAAACAATGGTGAATCTTTGCGATTCCGAAGAGGCCTGGACCACCCATTACGTGTTTTGTTGTTTGGTTTTTTTTTGCATAGAAAGACATTTTAAAGTGCAACATCTTCAAATCTATTTGAAAAACTTGGATTTGATAAAAGTTTCTAAGCAAACAAATGTATTAAAAATAAAAAATAACTTAACGAGCAAACAAATATAAAATGCACCCAAACTGAACTTTATTTTATTTAACCACTTAATCCCTATTCAAAAACGATATGCCGCAATGTGAAGTGTTGTGAGCTAGATCAACTGTTTGGGGGAAATATGTTGTTTTGCTCCAAAATATTTTGTTGACGAAAGAATTGCACATGTTTTTTATTCTAAATAGTGAAAATAGATCTATAGATTGGCTATTTTCACTATTTTAAAGTATAAAATAAGGATTAAGTAGCTGATCAAACTAATCAATTTGGTCAGATTTGGTCAGATTATTCGGTTAATGGAAAAAGTAACCGATAGAATAATGGTTAAGAAGATAATGGACAGTTGCAGTCCAACCCAAGGACATTGAGCTCATCCAAAAAGTCTGTAAACAGCATTGTGTTTACCGCAGCGTATTCTGAACGCGGCGAAAATAGGAGCATTGATTTGCATGTAGAAGTAGCCATTCAAATAATAAAGCACAAATCACAATGAGGACATAATATATGCATAAGAACATCGGTGGGGGGGAGGGGTATAGAAAAGGTATAAAAATGAGCAACAAATTATGGGAGAAAATGGATTACAGTAATGCTGACAATACAAATAAAAGAAAAACGAGATGCAGAACAAAAGACGATAATGGATAGAATGGGACGACGGGGAGAGGAGGATGGCACAACTTGGCAGAGCGAGGCTGAAAAGCAATTTTCAGTGATTGAGGTGAGGTAGTTTGTTGTACTGAATTACATGATGACAACAAGAACAACAACAGCTTCCAGCTGAGGAAGACAAAGTCAAACTCACATCCGTTATACCGTATAAACTCAATAAAAAGACAAAATCAACAAGAAACATGTGTCGGTCATGCCAACAGATGGTAATGGTTCTCTAAAGCAGTAATGCTCAACCTTTTTAATTTCAAGGCACCTCATTTGATATGATTTGCATGTTTGCTGGGGTCCCAATACCCAAATAGCAGATCCTTAGTGTTAATTTAAATCTGGGTATGGGAGAATACACATAAGGGTCCACTTGTCTCAGAGTTAGAGACACGTTGGGGTTCATTTGGGTCCTAAGAATCCCATCACGGGTAAGTTCCAGGGGGTCCCCAGCTAAATGATTGATAGTTAGGAACCAAATGGACCCTTATGGGTCTGTAACTCTGAGAGTGTACAAATGGAACCAAATGGACCCTAACCCGAAATGCCATTAAATGGGGGTCCATAGCCTAATGCAGGGGTAGGCAACCTGCTGCTCTAGAGCCGCATGTGGCTCTTAGGCCCTCTCCCGTGGCTCCCAGTTGCTTGGGCAAAGAAGTACAGTAAAGGAATAAAATATTTTCTTGTTTGTTTTTTTACATTTTAATAATAATTTATTATTGTAGTAGGCATAAAGTTATTCTAACATTCTCCTTTTGTAAAGAAAAAAGTGGCACCTACACACCAGATAAAAATAAGAAACAAAATAAAGGAAGGAAAATAAAGAATGTATTAATGCTTGGAGGACGTTTGTTTGCTTTCACCACCAACGCTGCTGGCTTACTGGTATAGCAAACAATAAAAAAGTAATATAAAAAAAAAATTTCGGCCAAAAATGGCTCTTTTGATAATAAAAGGTTGCCTACCCCTGGCCTAATGCATGTCAAACTGGAGGTCCTTGAAATGAAAATGGTTGAGAATCACCGCTAAGACCCGTCATTTAGCTGGGGACCCCCTCAAGGACCCAGTGCTCTACAATCATCACTACACTCAAAGGGTCATGAAATTATTTGCGTTGACTCGACTCTCACATATACAGTACAGCTATTCTTTTAGTTACAATGACATCAGATCGTAGTACGTGCAGATAGCGGAAGGGAATCGGTGAGTGTGTTGGAAGAGCAAACAAAAGGAGCTTGAAAAACAAATATTTTAGATTTGAATGTGATTAGATCCCGCCTTCATTCTTCCTAAGATGGTGGTTGTTGCACGTGCCTGTGGTTACTATGGAATGTAACCATAGTTTCGCACCAGGACAGAAAAAGAGACAGTAGTGTGTATATTTGGTTATGCTTTGTTTTTTTACCCCTTTTTCTCCCCAATTTTAGTTGTTGTGCCACACATTTATGTGTGTTGTCACTGCTGTTGTATCCTACTGACTCACCTGCCAGAGAGGAGCCCCCACCGGGAGGACGTAGAGCCTTCGTCCTACTCCTCTCGCCCAGCACTCCCTGCTGACAGGTGCCGCCCCCAGCCCATAGGAGTACATGCATTGACAAATATCACCCTCCCTGCCCGGTAGGGGTGTGCCAATATATCGTCCCGCGTTATATATCGCGATACGTTTTCATGATGATATGTATCGTTTTGAGAAAAAAAATCACTTTTTTTTCAATAATAATAATGCAAAAACAGAAGTATTTGTTTGCATTAGCTTTTTTTCCCCCCATATATTTTCATAATAAAAAAGTGCCATATATCGATATCGTATCGATGTCGTGAGCCCAATATCGTGAAATTAGTGTATCGGCACACCCCTACTGCCCGGCTTCCCTCCCCCGAACACGGGGCCAATAGTGTTTCGAAGCCACCAACGAATTTCACCCGCCGTTTTACACATGTAAACCTCCGATGTGACAATAAAGTTGATTCCGATTCTGTTCGCATAGACACTCGACAAAGCCGGATGCACCGCGTTGGATTCGAGCCCCCAGATTCCACCGTGGTGGGCAGCTACTTTACCCCTGCGCCACCCGAGCGCCCATCTAGAAAATCTTTTGACTCTGATGTGCAGAATGCCATTATTACAGTAACATTTTCTGTGAAAACCAAAATAGCATTTAACCCATTAAGACCTGAAGCCGATTCTACAAATGTCTTCTAAATCCCAACAGTTTTCTGAAAAAACGTATGTTTCTATATCAGTGGTGCTCAAACTTTTTCATCTCAAGGACCCCCAAAATGATATGTATTTGGCCGCCGACCCCCATCTCAAAATATTTTGTTCCAGGGACCCCCAGAAGCAAGGATTTGAGTTCAAAATGTTTGCTTTAAAACAATATATATTCAAAGATTTGCACACATTTTCACAATTTTTCAAAAAATAGCAGATATACAAGCTCATAGCGCGGCACCGAGCTTGTATATCTGATATTTTTGAATAGCCAAAGTGTAAAATAATGATTTTTAGCTCAAATGAAAAAGTGACACAGATGCGTCCCCGGTCTTAATGGGTTAAGGAAAGATAAATGTTCACTCAGCAAGACGTGTCAAAGGAAGATCTACCACATCTGTCGAATCCAACAATAAAAACCCCTAATGACCTCTAATGGGGATTAAACTTGCACATAATTGAGCAGATAAATTGCTCTTGACTCATTAAGATGCCTTTTAACTCTGGGCAATAAATATTGTGCACTGGAAAGAGCTGACTAATTCAAAAAAAAATATTAAAAACGTGAATAAATCTGGGCGATTATGGCTTGCCACTTCAGTTCCCATTTAGAAGACGAGGAAAAACCCATTCCTCAAGCCTAATTTATGCTCCGTTGCACAACGGTGTCGCCGCGTCGAAAACAGCCGACCTACACCGCTCACAACGCGGCGCAGATGTGACACGTTGTGAGCTTGTACGTCGACACCGCCGCGGGATGAAGTGTGCACCAGGCTTCAGACTCAAGAGTTGTGTGTGGATGAAACGGGGGGGGAGTCAGAGGCGCGGTGCTCAAACCCGGCGTACCAAACATGTCTTGCTGCGTGACCTTTAGCTCGCCGGGACCCGCCTGGGGGGGGCTCCACCTTTCCATTCCACACACTGACGCTCACCTGAAGTGACAGGCCCAAGTAAAGACCAAGGCTTTTCGGTGTCACTTTGTGAGCACCGGCTCTGTTTTGTTTTTTTTGCCGCTGTTTGAGGCCTGATCTCTGGGCTGACACGCTCTAATAGGGGGGCCAGCCTGGCGCTGTGCCCTGTCTCTCTTGGTTAAGCAAGAAGAGCCGGTTCGACAACACAACGGCCCCCCCGGGGGCCGATCCGCGTATTCATTTTGGGGTGCGCCATCTGCAGTCTGACGGGGCGCTGTATAAGGTGGCCAGGGAACGGTCGGTTGGGGGGCTGTAAATGCTTGACAAAAGTGCAGAAAAGTGCATGGTCATAAATTTGTTTGCTGCCTAGGTTATATGGCGGTGCTGACACACGCGCCCTCGTGGCCTTGCCGCGCGCACACGCACACACACACACACACACACACACACACACACACACACCCCGTGATGAATGGCTGCCTAGCTGTTCAGCCCGTCTATGCCCTGGTTATTAAACCCCTGCTTAATTGGACTATCAATCACAGAATTCCATAGGCCACTCTGATTTGGGCTATTCCAGTCACGTCCAGATCAATTGGCCTTCAAAAGCACTGAATAATACACCACCACAATAAAGTTATAAGCCCTAGAGGGCGCCCAATACCTACAATACACCTATCAAGATAAGGGGGGCCGGGAAAGTATTGTGCTGAGCGGGGGAACTCTAATGAGGTGACATCAGTCAAGAAGTTGGGGGAAATGAAACATCCAATGAACTGTGAAACCAAGGGCCTTGTCAGCGGTAAACATCATGCATGGTCCTTTGGCACCGCTGCGAGGAAATATTTCACAGAGAAATTATATGAGGTCAAGACGCTATAAATCCTGACACTCTGCTGAAGTCATGCAGTAATGTGCCTCAGACTGGTTATGACATTGTATTTAAAAAGAAAAAAAAGAGAAAAGAAAGCGCCTCTTTCAGGCACAAATGACACCATCAGCTGGAGTCGTGACTCAGTGGAACCCACACTGAGGTTTTTTAAGAGCTGTCAGAATGGGAATCCATTCCGGGTAAATAGAATGACTCTGTCTCCACCACAATAACCATAAAAGCAGCACGACACAAAGCCATAGCAAAATGTTTGGCATTATGCTCTCTCTCCAGGTTTTTACAGCCAACCAAAGGTACTGGATGGTCACAACTGACATGTCAATAGAACACAATAGAACCCGTATATTTGGTCACTTCTAAATCTGCCCGATTTTTCGAGTTTACACATCATTTTATAATTTTGTAACATGGGTGGAAGCTGATATGAAAAAACTATTTGCCACTGTATCAGATCCTATTATGATTACATTACATGTGTTAGTGGACGATAGAGCCACAAACGAGCCACATAACCAAATTTCACGTGATGTTGTGAATGTAGAGGAATAGAGGTACGCCGTAAAATCTGCAATGTTAATTTAACTCGGAGAGATTAGAGGTTTCTGCCCGACATATGCTCCTCAGAATGTTAGGCTATCTATGTCCCACAAACCCGCAATTCTTTTTCACAGACAATGTTAGTTGGTTAGTCAAACACACACAATGGCCAGGAAGCGGCCATTGTTGGCCAGTGAGCTCTCTGAACAAAGTCGCTCAAAGCCCGGCAAGAGTGAGACTTGAATCGTTATGACAGGGCTGGTATTTCTTGGATTATTTTGCATAGATCTAATCATATTTTGGTTTATTTCCATATACACATCTATCCCATAAAACATTTTTGACACATGAATAAGTTCCATCCATTTCAATATTTAGAATCACTGGAAGAGTAACGTCAGACAGGCAGAAGCTGTTTTCATAAACTGCAATTGTTACTGCAACAATGCTGTTTTGTTGGAGCCAATATTCTTTTGTTCCTTACATGCAATAACGACTGGAATAGAAGCTCCTTTTGTCTCTTTTGATTGTATGTCATGTATTGTCATTTAGATTTATGGACTACTTTACTAGGTTGTTACAAGATTTTTCAACCTTTACAACAATAACAGGGAATATGACCACGTGCTTGCTATGCAATATTTAGTTTGAAAAGCCAAAAATGTTATACATTGAAAAATGTACAATCTGTTCCAATAACAGCTACAATAGCAGAATCTGTGTTTCAATGTCTTACTATTAAAATAATAATACAAAACGAGAATAGAATGTATAAGGCTTATGGCTAACAATTTGCAGATTTTATGAAGTACAGTAACTGCACTTCAGAGTAGTCTGTGGAACCTGTGAAAATATAATAAGATCAATGCCAAATAAACGAAGAAATACCAGAACGGTTATAGTGATTCAAATCTTGACCGACTTTGCGGGACTTTGTTTCCGAGAGTTCGCTGGGCAACAACGGACGCTTCCTGGAGGTTAACAACCACTCGGGTGTGTGCTTGATTAACCATCTGACGCCGACTGTGGAAATAGATTGTGGTTTTGTGGGACCTAGATAGCCTAACAGCCGGAGGAGCATATGCTCCCATGCTAAGCTGGTTGGCCTAGGGCAGGGGTTTTCAACTGATTTTGACCCAGGGACCACCATCCTGACTAAGAGCAACCTGGGGACCACCACTATTGTGCGTGGCGGGTCCATCATAGACCCACCCCACACAATAGTGGTGGGGGGTTCATGCACCGCAGGGAGCTGGAGAAAATAGCTATAATATCAATATAATATCTAATAAAATACAGTGATTTTGTTTGAATATGATGGAATATGATTAAGGATTACTGTGATTATGGTAAGCTCACATTGCATATCACACACACACACACACCATACAGTAAGAACTCCTGTAAGTTATTAACTCTTTGACTGCCAGAGTATTTTCATAAAGTACTCCCCCAGTGCCAGCAATTTTCGTGTTTTTTTATTTTTATATTTTGAATTTTTCTCATGAAAATAATTTAAGGGCACATAATATAAAGACCCAGCACAAATCCGCCACTAGAGTGCAGCACATGACTGCTTGATCAGGTCGTTAGGTCTCTCTCACCCTTCTTGATAGATTAGACAGGGAAAAACATGAAAACGGATGTGACGTCCTCCCAGATTGTTTTGATCGCCAAAATTACGATGTGAGACACGACGGCGATGACTGATCGTCACCCAGACCATAGATTATAGAAGAGAAACTGTCCGTTTGTCCGTCATACCGTGTGAAAGACCGTTTATTTACCTATTTTGGACGAAAATGACTGGGGAAAAGAATCAAAAACCGGAAACGGAATCCAGGTCATGAAACCGGATGCAGATGTCCGTGAAGTAAGTGGAACTCGAGAATAACATTGAATATTAAGCAGCATAGCGCAATCAGAGATTAAACAATGAACGCGCGTCCAGCGCGTCGAGCGCGTCGACGGCCAACTGGACAAAGTAGCACTTGACGCGTTATCGCGTCGTCCGCAGTCAAAGAGTTAAAAGTAAAATAAATACGTTTTTTTTTTTTGTGCCAGGGACCACCTGCAATACCTCCGCGGACCGGACCACCGGTTGAAAACCCCTGGCCTAGGGGAAGCTACTACATAACAGGAATCTTTTACACAACAGAAATAATAGGAAATAAACAGGAAAATAGGGCTAAATGTTGTTGTTGCCCGGAATTGTCCTTTCACACCAAGGATTTTACTGTGTAGAGATTTCTCATTATTGTTAGCATTGGCACCTCACGTCTGAAAGCCCCTGAAGTTAAGTCAATGTCAACAGTTATTTGTCTTGCCATTGGGACATATTGGGAGGAGTCTGGCCATATCGTCAGTCTAATGCTGTTACCGTCTGAAGGTGTTGTTGGATTACAGGTTCTTTTTGGCACTTCCAGTGATATGTGGTCTGCAATAACACATTAATGTGCAGTGGTCCCCGGAAGCTGGTCCTGGAGGAGATCGTGTAATGGGATAAACTGTGACACGAGGAAAATGGCTTCCACCTGGTGACACGTTTTCACCGACCACACTCACTTTGTTGGCCCCCTGGACTGACGGGCAGTCCGCTCTGTCTGTGTTTAACCCAATAAGACCTGAGGCCGATTCTAAAAATGTTTCTGCAAAATGTATGTTTCTATATCAGTGGTGCTCAAACTTTTTTCATGACAAGGACCCCCAAAATTATATGTATTTGGCCGCTGAGCCCCATCTCAAAATATTTTGTTCGAGGGGCAGAAGCAAAGATTTGAGTTAAAAATGTTGCTTTAAATATAATATATATTCAAAGATTTGCTAATAATTTCGCGCTACGAGCTTGTATATCTGCTATTTTTGAATAGCCAGCCAATGTGCTATATAGCTAAAATATAAAATGACATGCTTTCTCTGCTTTAATGGGTTAAAGGCTTCTATTGTTGGTGGGTTTAAAAGAAAGGCAACACTTTTGATCTATCTTTTGCTCATTCAAGTACACCCCATTCTCCCAAAAACCTGCAGACCCAACCTCGAGTCCTGTGCTATTCCCAAAGGATCCTTAAGGCTGAAAAAGGTTTTTTTTCCCTTTCTCTACTGGACCCGGCAGGAACGTTTTGATCACAAAGCTAAAACTGGACAAGAGCTGATTAGAATCATCTCACAGGAACGCCCTCGGGCTTTCGGTAACCTATCGGTGCCTGTCGCGAGTTACCTGTGTTAATCTTGGAAGTGACGCGGGACAGGTCGATGCGACGAGGGGGCCGTGCGGGCCGCGCGGGCGCCTTCGTTTTGCGTCGTTCCAATGGTTTGCTGATCTTCGAGAGGGGAGCAAAGATTCCTGTAGGGGAGACGCAGCCCATGAGAAAAAAATCCATTTCAAGACAGAGAAAACCAGGGAAGATTCAAATCACATGAACCCCATATGACCACACATTGACTGCCATTTGTCAAATTGTCTAAAGAGAAACCAAGAATGCATACGGCGTGTTCCTCTCCGAATGAACGATTTTTATGCAACATGAAAATACTGACTTCCACTGAAGCATGTTGAAGTTTTACAGTTGTTTGTTGTATAAAGTGTCGTTGTCTCAGTCATTGTCCTGGACGCTGAAGCTGGACACTATCATGGGCAACCACTGAAAAACCCTTCACTTGGGAGATTGTGGGAAGGTTTCTCAGCAGGGGTAATGATGGATTCATCTTCCCCAAGGGGACAATCAAAAGACTTAAGACAGTCATTTGTGCCGGTAGCTATGAAGATGTATGAGGCACACGCTCGGCTCCTTCAATAGACTTATTGCTTGGAAATAACCACTGTTCAGTACAGTATATGGACACTATCCGATATGCTTACTGTGCCTTCTCTTGTATTTCCTTTGTCCTGCACTATGCAAGCACTGTATAGTGTTGTATATTGTATATTTTGTCCATTACTGATGGCGTTTCTTTTGAGTGTTATGTCTTTTAACCTGCTGTATCTGTACTACTTTTTCTTGCCCTGTAACTGTATCTTAACTGCTGTGCTGCCTTTGGTGACTGCATTTCCCCCGCGGGATCAATGTCTATGTCCCACATACTGGCGTTTCTGGGATTCTGAGTTCTAATTGGTCCATTAATCAGTGGTAAGGGTGGAACTAACAGACTGTGTGTGTAGGTGTGTGGGTGTTAATTTTGACCACACATTTTGATGTAGTTTTAGTCATAGTCTTTTGAATAAAATTCCATTTAGTTTTAGTTACATTTTAGTCATCTGATTTTTTTTAGTTTTAGTTTAGTTTTAGTTGACTAAATATCATAAGATTTTAAGATCTACAATTGATTTAGTCTGCTTAAGTTTATTTTGGCAGGCCGTGATGGCATCGTAATGCCTGATTTGTAGACCGGCTACTGAAAATAGCTGATCTACAAGCTCACAACGCGTCTGCGACGCGTTGTGAGCTTGTAGATCTGCCATTTTCAAAAGATTTTTATAAATTGTTTCAAAACTTGTGAAACACCCAAATGACACCAGCGCACTTGTCTTAGTTCTACTGGATCCTTTCTCCACTAGTCCTAACGTTTGTCTAGTTTTTATTTGTCGACGAAATTGTCAATACTTTTAGTCACAGGTTTTAGTCATCAATCATAGCTTAGATTTAGTTTTCATTTAGTTTCCGTCAACGAAATCAACACGAAATCAACCCTGGTGGGTGGTTCAACGTTTCTTCCTGAGCAGCTAAGTGTTTCTGGGTGGTGCTGTGGTGGGACCCACCATGTTTGATCCGACAGGTGAAATACTGCACCCCCGCCACCGACCCGTCGTTCTTCCCCTCCGGATGGTCCAGCTCCACTCCCGCCCAGAGGCCGCCGGAGAACTCTGTGCTGCCGCAGAACCGCAGGGTGCCCACCTGTGTGGCAGGGCACAGAGCCAAAACCTTCACTCCTTTTGTTTCAAGGTTAACCACTCAAGCCCTGTATAATATATGCTTTGCTGTAAAAACGAATAGAGGGAATGGGCCGATCTGAGCTCGTAGATCCGCTTTTTTCTCCCCCGCTATATCTTTTTTATTTATTTGTTATTGTTTTATTATCGTCTCTGTCGGGTGGAAACCTCATTATGTCCAAAACTGTTACTTTTCAGGATTCAAATAAAACATTTGCAAAAGTAGTAGATCTACAATCTCAAAAAGCGCCGCTTCGTGGCGCGTTTTGAGCTTGTAGATCTACTACTTTTGATGCTTTTGTGCGACACTGTAGTGATCAAGTATGGCATTAATTTAAGACACAAAAAGTTAAAATATGGAGATTTCTGCCCGACAGTGACGATAATATATTTGAACCAAAATAAAAAAAAAATTTCATTAGCCTCAAACAGGGACACCAGGGTTAATGTGGATAAACACAAAATAGCACTTTCAAACCCTAGTGGAGAGCACATTGTCACCTATCACACACGACATTGTGAATGACTCTGAAGACACATTTGGCATTGGCTATACTCACCCTTTCAGTACAGTATGCACGTTTGATCATCCCGCTGTGCCCGTGGCCTCAGTAGTGAGATAAAAGTCGATACGTTTTCATTTAGCGTGCCGCTGATTCGTGGCAGGGGCAGGCAACCCCTCTATCAGAATCTCAACTATGTTTTGATGCGTCTCTCAGTACAGTTATAAAAAGCAGCCAAAAGAGAGAAATAATTAAAAGGAAAATAGAGATGAAAGCGCGAGAGCGCAGGGGAGATAATAGGGTTTTGATTAGCCAATCTGTAGAATTCGACGCTCTGCGATTTTGCTCCCAGTGTGGCGCGAAAATTCATTAATGGCTTATTTTTTATTTTTTTCAGTGACAATGTCCAACTGGGTGACATGAATGAGTATTTCTGGTCTTTCGGTGTCTATTTACTGCATCCAAGAGCGTGTGCATACGTGCGTGTGTGCTTGTGTGCTTGTGTGCTTGTGTGTGTGTGTGTGTGTGTGTGTGTCTAAATGCATACAAAATCTGCCAAAAAAGGTCAGTGAGCATTTCACTACACTTCACTTTTTCCAAAATGGGTTCCTCATTTAACTCTCTCAGTGCCAATGAAATAAAAAAATATGTTTTTCAGTTATAAGTTAAACAAGGAGTGGATGGAGCTGCAAATCTTCAGATAATGATATCTTGGGCTCTGAAAAAAAAATTCCCCCAAAAAACTTTTTTTTTTAAACTCGGGATTTCTCATTCTTGGCACTGAGGGCATTCAGAAAAAACTCTGAATATCTCGTTGTGTGGCACTGAGAGAGTTAAAATGAAATACACACGTGCACCTGTAAAGAGCATCTCAAAGTACATTACATTTACAAGGGAAAATATTTTCATTTCCAAATGAAAATGGTAGAAAGCTTAGAGTTCATAGTGATATTTCAACAAAGCAGAACTTTGTACGTCGTATGAAATCTGTGGCGTTGACAAAGCCAGGAAATGTCATTAAAGGCACCTTTCACAGTAGTGGCAAAGTGTCCCCTGAGTTTTTGCCCACGCACCTTCTGACCAGCGATGACCACGCGGTCGCCTAGTCGGATTCCCATGGCGGTCAGCTGTGCCCGGGCCTTATCCGAGAGAGCAGAGGGCGAGGGGTGAGGTGATACGGTGAGAGGCAGCAGAGGAGAGCAAGGTCTGGGCAGGGCTTCTCTCAGGAGAGTCCGCAGCTCCTTGGCCACGGCGGCCGCGTCCGCCATCTCCATGGGCATGTCCAGAGGGTCGGGCACCATGTCTGCTGGACACTGCCCTTTCTCGTTCTGTAAGGCGACACGGGGAAACGGATTTAGGTGTGAAATTGTGAAAAGGGGGGGGGGGGGGTGGGAAATGGATGTGGGGATATTTGTCTAGATTAGCCCATTCAGACCTGTCTGACACCTGTGTGTCATTTTTAGATTCCTTTGGCAATTAAAAAATAGCAGATCTACAAGCTCATAGCGCAGCACCGAGTGCCGCGCTATGTATGAGCTAGTAGATCTGCAATTTTTTTGAAAAATCGTGAAGGTTTGTGCAAATCTTTGAATCTATATTTTTTAAAGCCAACATTTTTTTTTTGTGCTATATTATCAGTGGTTCTCAAACATTTTTCATGTCAAGGACCCCCGAAATTAGCCGCGGACCCCCATCTCAAAATATGTTGTTCCAGGGACCCCTCCAGAAGCAAATATTTGAGTTAAAAATGTATATGTATTCAAAGACTTGCACACATTTTCACGATTCTTTTCTAAAAATAGCAGATCTACAAGCTCGTAGCGCGGCACCGAGTGCCGCGCTACGAGCTTGTAGATCTGCTATTTTTGAATAGCCCAAAGAAATCTAAAAATGAAACAATGTGTTCCCGGTCTTAATGGGTTAGAAAGAAAACAGGAGCTTGCCAATACTAATATCACATGAAGCAGAATAAGGAAAAAACATCAAAAGAATAACGCAAGAATGTGAACGCTGGTGAACTTTTATTTCCATGAATCAAAAAAAAAAAACACTTGAGAAACGCAGTTGAGACGAGTGCCGCCGCCGCCGCCAGTCTCAAACTGTTACTTTAATCTTTCTTCTGGCCCGAGTGCAAAATTGCCCATCAGTGCGTTTCAGAGGCAACTAATCAGCGGGGACATGCCACATGGAGTGGCTCCGAGAAACTGTTGTCAGCGAGAGCAAGAGACAGAGTCGGCAGTGTTGTGGGTGGGTGGGTGGGTGGTTGGCGGGGAGGAAGGGGGGGGGGGGGGGGGGGCTGCGGAGGTGTGACAGACGAATGGAGCTCATTCGGGAACTAGCGCCGGAGTAATTGGGGCGCGCTCGCACTCACACCATGCCTGCTGGCAACACGAGTGCTTCTTCTTTATGAATCATCAAAAGGGGGCCCGCCGTCTGAGCCAGCCAAGGCCCATCTTTCATATGCTAACGCAGCGCTAATGGACACCTTACTTAGTGGTCTGCTGATGGAGTTCCAACATCTGTGCGTGTGGCGGATAAAGGTTAAGGGGTTACGGTGATATATATTGGAGAGATTGGAGGGGAAAAAAACTGATTTCATGTTAATTTCATGCATGTTGAGAGAGTCCCCAGCAATCCCTTGATGGCTAGCTTTTGCATGCATATACCCTACAGCCGGTGCACACCACAGCCGGTTCATTAACATGATCATAATTTGTGTGCCATTGCGAGAGCCTTCTTAAGTGACCAAAGAGACATCTAATGGCAGTGGCAGGGATGCAGCTACTGTAGGAGGCTGTGTGACTCATTTTCCTTTCCCCCCATCTCGCCCTTCATCGTGACACCGCTCTGTCATGTACTGTATGGAAATTGTCAACCCACACAAAGTGACGCTTCTGTGCCTTTTCCTCCTCTTCGCGGGTATTCAGTGGGACACCTTGTCACCTTGCCACTTTCCCCCCCCTCCCCTATGCTGCGTTGATGGGAAGTTAAGGAGATTCCGTTCCAATAGCTGCATTTAGACACTTCCAACGCGCTTCCTTTTCAAAGTGTCGTCTGGAGACGTCACAACACCGCGGCTCTCACACACACACACACACACACACACACACACTGCGGCAGCCAGTAAACACCGTCAGACACAGAGCCCAAAAGAAAATAAGCTCTCATTAAAGAGAGTTTTGTGCCACCCGTGGTGCAGAGGCTAGCCACCTTTTGTCTACAAAACTAAGGAGGAAGCCGAAACAAATGGCTGAGTGGCTGCAAGAAAATGAGTGAAATCCCTCAAGTTCCCTGGAGCCATTTTCTGAAAAGGACAGATGGCAAGGCACGTGTCAGGAGGCGAAACCTTATTATCTGGATAGCCCATCATTGTCATCACATGGGCAGTGTGCATTTTGCAGCGACGGAGGATTCTGCGAATTGCAGGTAATGGCGGGCGGGAGAACTTGACATTCGGGACCAAGTAAGTGACAATCACTCTCCTAGAACAACAGCTCCTCTGCTAATGGCGTGTGTGAAGAGTGGCCACAGTTAACCACTTAAGCCCTACATGTATATCCTACAAATAGCTTCTTTTTTTTAAAGCCAATATGCGACGCGTTGTGAGCTTGGACTATTTGTACTATTACTGAAAAGTTTGAATATTCTTTTACCTATGCTGACAATATGACATGCCTAAATTTGAGGTGCCGGGTTGAAAGAGATCAATGTCAGCAACAGCTCTCCAACTGTGGGCACCACTTCAAAGTAAAACGTGGTAATCAAGGCATTTTCCTGTCTATTACAGTATTTACTGTTAATGGTCAACTTGAGCGCAATGGAACGACAGAGATTGCCACTTTACAACACAGGACATCCTTTTTTTTTTTTTTCAAGGGCTCGGATCTAGGCCTCACTGCATAGCTACTCGGCGAAAGGTTATTAGTTCTTATCTGCAGTAGCACGCCATATATAGAGAGACGTTCCAATCCCTTGTGACACAGGTGGACAAGCAGCGACTGAGGGAAAGCGTCCAGATGATGGATTGCCGAGGCCCCAACACGCTCACAGGATGTGCTGACCCAAGGTGCTGATGCCGAGGCTCTCGGTGACCTCTGACCTCATGGTCCTCGCGCGGCGCCCAGCGCTGCACGTTTCACAACCACATGACTGTCAACAGAGCCGTGTGGAGAAGATTGTACTTCTCACAGACAGTGGTGGTAGTACTCAAATGTTTTACTTAAAGAGCACGTAATGCTCTTTAAGTAAATGTTTCAATACTGCAGTGTAGAAATACTCTGTTACAAGTAAAAGTCCAGAATTCAATATTTACTTGAGTAAAAATACAAAAGTATTGGTATCAAAATGTTTGTACTTAAAGTACCAAAAGTAAAAGTACTAAAATGTTTGAAAATAGCAGATCTACAAGCTCACAACGCGTCGCGACGCGTTGTGAGCTTGTAGATCAGCTATTTTCAAAAAGCCTATGTATAAAATAGGGCTAAAGTGGTTAAGGTATGTTTTATAATATAATCATTTATATCTGCAAAGTAACTAGTAACTAAAGTTTTCAAATAATTGTAGGGGAGTAAAAGTACAATATTTGCCTCTGAGATGTAGTGGAGTTGAAGTAAAAGTATAGACAATGGGATATACTCCAGTAAAGTAAAGATTCCTGAAAAGTGTACTTAAGTACAGTACTTGAGTAAATGTACTTTTCACCACTGCTCATAGACCAGCGATACCCAACATATGGCCCGGGGGCCAACGGGTAGGCCATGAGGATATTGCAAGTGGGTCTCCAAATAATTGGCAAAACACTACGATTTCAATGATAATATAACATTATATTTAAAAAGGAAATGTAGAAAAAAAAGGCATACTTTTTTCTTTAAAGGTAGGGTAAGTGATATTTTTTGGTTAAACAAAAAGTATTTTGTTAAAAGGTACTATATTCTGATAGTAATCATTGCTATAGAGTGTTTGTTCAGTAACAGGAGTCTCCCTGTCTCTCCAGCTCTTTAATAAACAGAAAATACATTTTCCGGTAGGTGTCAAAATCTCAGCCAATCAGGAGAAAGTACCCATTTTTAAGCTTCATTTTTATAGTGTTCCAGTTCCAATTTTGCCTGCTCATTTCTTAGTGTCATCACTTCCAATTTCACTTGTTTAATCTATATCCTGATTGAGTTCTCTATCCTGATTGGATAAAATTGGAAATGAAACTGAAACGAAAATGCATTTTCAGTTTTATAAAGAGCTGGAGAGACAAGGAGACTCCTTTTACTGAACAAACACTCTATAGCAATGATTACTATCAGAATATAGAGCTATTTAACACTTATTTTAACCAAAGAAAATCACTTACCCTACCTTTAAAACCTTGAAAAACAAGTTTTCATTGTGATACAGATTAAAAAGGAACTTAAAAGTATACCCACCCGTCTGGCCAGTGGTCGGAC
Source organism: Gymnoscopelus braueri (assembly GCF_963280865.1). Classification (NCBI taxonomy): domain Eukaryota; kingdom Metazoa; phylum Chordata; class Actinopteri; order Myctophiformes; family Myctophidae; genus Gymnoscopelus; species Gymnoscopelus braueri. The sequence goes on along the minus strand of NC_137621.1, from coordinate 42,487,224 downwards.
GGGTGGGCCACCAACGCTTCGAGATTTTCAAGTGGGCCCGGATGCAGAATAGGTTGGGAACCGCCGTTCTAGACTTTAAACAAACAAATGCTGTTTTGGTGTTGTGTGCAGCATCAAATCACTGGCGTGATATTTGCATTCACGCAATCAAGGTCAACGGTCCAGACTGTATATAAAAGCACATTATGGAGAAATAATGTACTCGCTCACTGATAAACAAAATACAAGGCTGTCGATTCGACTGAAACAGTCATCTTTTTGTGAACCAGCAACGGCCCCGCCCCCCACCTTTTTTTTTGTTGTTGCTTATTTCTGACTGGCTGACTCACAGTTGGTGCCGATAGAGGTCTGACGACGAGGGAGGAATACAAATTCCGTTGAGTGATCGCTGACGGAGCGATAATAGAACCCGCTAGTAGAAACCCGCAAATCTCTCCAGAGGGGTCTCGGACCGGGCGTAGCGGCCCTAGAGTCAATAAAACCTCAAAAAAAGATAAAGCCCAAATCTAAATAATTCCTGCTCAACGGTGATTTAGTTTCCTTGTTTGGGAGAAGATGAGTAACAGAATAGACATTTTCCCCGGACCACTGGGTCTCTAAATAAAGGGTTAAAGCGGATAATGATTCATGTTCATCCACCGACGCAGATATGTTCTTCTTGGGAGCTTGGCGCTCATGCACTGCACACATGCCAGTGCTTTGAGATAGGGTCCAATGCAAGGCAACGCTCTCCCTCGCCATTCATCTCCCGAGGACGGTGAGACGTGTGCTGTTGTGGCGTGGAGCTTTGCTGACCTCCAGTGGGGAAAACGAGGACATGCCACAGATGACGGCACACAACCCTGTGAGAGCCGAAATTAATTCATTGCAAAATAAATAAAAAAAAATGCCATGTCACATGTCGCATTATCACACACGGTACCGTGCACTTTGTTCTATCAGAAGTTGATAAATGGAATCCTGGGCGACAAAGGGCTTAGAGCTTATCAGCTGAAATGCACAGCATCCCCAATGCCTGCAGGTCTTGACAGCATTTCTAAATCACCTACAGAGAACCTGGTCTATATCCCTCCTATTCAAGGTAAATGTCACCCTGGAATCGGGGATCTTTTCTGAGAACCTCGAAAAGCGCGTGGGACGTAAAGGCGACCGCTACCGAGACACACAAAGGCAACCTTTGCGCGAAGTTCATGAATGTAGGGGGCTCTTCAAAGCATGTCCCAATCTGTATTCCAAACAAATACCTGTTTTTATGGCCCAGGCAGGATGCGAACCCCCCCCCCCCTCCCTCACAGAATAACAGAAATGGCATTAAAGTCGGGCCTGCGCGTGCAGAGAGAAGATTGCAATTCATTAACTCGAGCGCGTGTTGCTGCTTTCCGCAAAAAGGTCTCTGCCGAAATCAATGTAATTTCACCTCACGGCCATTTTATTTTTACTGCAGTAAATAAAAAAGGTCCCGAAACGCCGCTACAGAGAAAAGGGTTTGGTCAGTCGGATAGCGGTAACAGCGGTGACTATCTAAATGGAACCAAAGCACTGGGAGTGAAATTACGGCCCTATTCCATTAAGGTACAGAATATAAAAACGATTTTTATTGGCTGACAATAACGACTTAACATTTGCTTGGCAGGGAGCTTATTAAGGCACTTTTTGGGGGGGGCGGAGTGGGATAGGCGCATCGGGTGAGGGCATACAGTTTAAAAAGTACTGCCCCCCCCCCCCCCAGATAAACACATGGGGGACAGATGAGCAGCCGGGGACCAATAACTCCTCCTGCCCCCCCAGACAACAAGTCTAATCTGCTGCAATGAAAACAAATGCCACCGGGGTTGTCATACAAGTGGCTCCGGCGCCACTGCCAATATGAGGCACTTAGTAATTGCATCCATACATCACAGATCTGAGCATTCATCTACTTTTACGACGCTTTACACAATGGGCCCGGTGAATGATGATGCCGAGAGAAACAAACAGCTGCTGAATTATTGACTGTAATGACGGAGCACATTTCACTAGGCACCGCTGAACAATTTAAGACTTTTAAGAGCCCTGAAACCCTTTTGCTCTGGGGGAAGGTGATCAGTCCATGAAGTCACGGAGACACAAACTCCCGTTGCGGTGAATTCCATGCTAACGTGGCCGCTGATTGGTTATAAATAATCGAAATCTGTGAAGTAACTAAAGCTGTCAAACAAATAAACAGTGGAGTAAAACTAATGAAATGTAGAGGAGTAGAGGTATAAAAACCTAAACATTTTACTCGAGTGTGGTACTTGAGTAAATATACTTAAGTTACTTTACGCCACTGGTAAATAATATCAATTATTAAAACTCATGGCTGGTGACATGTGACAGATCGCTGTGCATGACCTCTCTGGGCGTTTCATTCTGTTCTCCACCAGTCTTGCGTTTTTTGAGTTTTGTGAGTTCTAAACGCAACCGCTGGAGTCGCTTGGCGTGACAGAGTGACTGACTTGACATAAACAAATTAAAACGCGGGAACACAAAGAGTAAGTGAGAGGCACACGGAGGTTGACAACTGATGCTGACGGAACGCTTTCAAGTCTAGACTTGACTGGCTGTCCCAGCTAAAACAGCCCTGGCGTTGTCTTTGCTTCCTTCCTTCGCATTCCTGTGTGTGTGCACCTGGAGGAAAGGGAACTCACTCTGAAAGCGGGGTTGGCTCCCAGCTCCAGGAGGCATTTGACAGCCGAGGTGCACAGGTTGGACGCGGCGATGTGCAGGGCCGTGCCAAAGTCAAAGTCACTGCAGGTGGCATCCACCTCTGAGAAGGGCAAGAGAGAGAGAGAGATGGGTTTCCAAAATGCTGCTCATCACGTATTCACGCATAATGACTTGCATGGCCTTGACCACTTAACCACTTGAACCCCAGCGTCTATATTCTGGGGGGGGGGACGTTAGCCAAAAATAGCCGATCTACAAGCTCACAATGCGTCGCAAAGCGACGCATTGTGAGCTTGTAGATCGGCTATTTTTGGCGAAGACGAAGAGATTTAGCGTAGACGGAGATTGTGGTCAGAGTACTGTGAACTCAAGTCCAATTCTCTAAGACCATAGGGTTTTAAGTGATAAAACCCTACAGCAGTGGTTATGAGCCTGTGGGCAGTGAGGATATTTCAAGTGGGCCCCCGAATAATTGCCAAAACGCTAAGATTTTAATGATTTTATGACATTAAAATAAAATAAAAATCATGTAGAAACAATGTCATGGTAAACAATTTGTTTTCACTGAAAAACCGTGCTCTGAAAATACACGTGGCCCACCAATCTGAGCACTTAACACAGGGTTAAGTGGTCAGTTGGGTCCAGAAAAGGTTGAGTTCAGTATATACAGTTACTTGGAATGATGAGACCAGGCGACCAAGAGGACCAGGAGGAGAGGATGAAGCACACAATGCCTCACATGGCGGCGTGTTGTGAGCTTGTAGCTCTGCTTTTTTGACTGTATTAAACATTTTAAAAACTTTTTTTTAAATTATTATTATATATAATTTCTTTATTTTCTATCAAATGTCAAAACATAGGAACTGTATGCCGGTTAATGTGGCTACGGTCATCTGCTTTTTTTCTTTCTTTCACCAATTTCGGACGATTTTCGCCTCCGACATTCCCAAATTAGGAACGCCAGGTTGAAAGTGCTTCAAAAACCAATCATTGGGAAAGAGTCTCTCCATCTAATTTACAATCTTCCAATCTGCTCATTTCCAAGCTCAGAAGCTTAAAGTCTGCACCCCACACACACACAGCAAAAATCTACAATTCTAATGTGTGGTGGTGCTGTGGTAACAGTACCTGACTTGGGTCTTGAAAAGAAAACACACAATTACCAGCAAAAACAATCCCTCAAACATCACTCTGAAAGTGCAAAGATGGTGACGGATGAAGAGAATTTCTCCAATCGCCCGATATCCACAAAGCCAACCACATTTCACCTGAGCGCTGGTCTTCTGTACGCCCTCGAGGATCGCCCCCACGGATTAAAGCAAAAACAAAGCTCACGAAATGTTTGTTAGGCCAAGTCGGTGTTCATTTCGTTGACTAAAACTGTGAGGGAAAATGTTTGTCGACTAAATTTTTTTCACTGACGAAAACTAAATAATTAAATAAAAGCTAAGCTATGATGACTAAAGGCGGTTACACACCGGCGAATATGCGAATATACGCAAAATTCGGACTTGTTCCGAATAATTAAAAGACGCTTTTTTCGCTCCGCGAAACTGGTGTGGAAGCTTGCATTGACTTTATAAGGTTTAAAAAAAAAACCTAATATTCGCATGAAAAAAATCGCCCCGGTGTGTAAGGACCTTTAGACTATGATTAAATCTGACACGGAGATTGACTATTTTCGGTAGCCACTAGCCAGTCTGCAAATCAGTCATAACAACGGCATCAAGGCCTGCCAAAATACATTCTTAGGATATTTTGTCAACTAAAACTAGATTAAAACATTTCAAATGACTAGAATATGACTAAAACTGAAAAGACATAAAATGTGAATGTAAAATAAAAATGTGCTGTCAAAATTAAAACTGGGCGATTTTTGAAAGAAGCCTCACAAGCACTTTGTTTCCTAAGCAACTAATGTAGAATTAAAATCTATGCTCCTGCGATGTATTCTATCGCTAGCTGGACCAGCTAAAACACTTTGACTACTTTCAATACTCTCATCTTAAAACTACTAATATCCGAAAATGACTGATCTAAAGCTCACAACGCGCACCCCACACACAGCAAAAATCACGGTGCATCGTGAGCTTGTAATTGACAAATTTTTAATAGCAACATGCTTCTATAGATGACATGTTGGACTCTATGGAATCCAAATGACATGGTGACTAAGAACTTCCATGCTCGCCACTTAAGTCTTCTCTCTCTCTCTCTCTCCACTGACTTGAAATATCTGCCTTTGACTTGTGAAAATGTCGCACGTGCACGCACGCACAAGGGATTTACTCTGTCTAATGATTCATTTACCGCGGTGATATAGCTTGGTCCCTTCACAGTACTGTATGTCCTCTCTGGCTTTATCTACAATCGCACAACGCATTGCAGCTTGTAGAGCTGCAATTTATTTTTATGGTTTGACAATGTTGAAACATTTGAGCACTTTTACTTTTGTACTGCAAGATTATGTTGATGCCAATACTTTTGTTCTTTTACTCAAGTAAAATTTTGAATACGGGCATTTCACTGGTACTGCCAATTCCACTTAAGTAATGCCTGATCCCACCCTAGAGCTTGGGCCTGATTTGTCTTCCATTTAAGGGGGAGTTTTTCGTTGCCACCGTCGTAAAGTGCTTACTCAGGTCGAGTCTCTGCTCTATAATGTAGTGTCTTGAGCAGTGGTGTAAAGTAACTAAGTACATTTACTCAAGTACTGTACTTAAGTACAATTTTGAGGTATTTTTACTTTACGAGTCTTTCCAATTTTCAGTACTTTTACTTCTACTTCACTACATCTCATCTCAGAGGCAAATATTGTACTTTTGCCACTACAATTATTTGAAAACGAACTAACTAGTTACTAGTTACTAGATTTTTATTATTACAAAACATACATTAACCACTTCTGCCCTATATACATTTCGGCCATTTGAAAATGGCAGATCTACGAGCTCACAATGCGTCACATTGAAATATGTATAGACATTTACATATTAAAACTGAAATGGGACATTCTGCATAAGGAGTACTTTCTACTTTGGGTACTTTAAGTACATTTTGATACCAATACTTTTGTACTTTTACTCAAGTAAACTTCTAATTCCGGACTTTTACTTGTAGTAAGAGTACTTCTGCATTGCAGTATTGATACTTTTACTTAAGTAAAGAAATGTAGTACTTTTCCCACCACTGGTGGCTACAATTGGGACGGCCGGCCTTTCTAAAAATCCACCATCTTTGAGCCTATCCGCTCTCACCTCCGGGGTGGGAGGCCTGCAGCACCACCCTGACGAGCTGGGGCACGTCGAAGTAGGCGGCGTAGTGTAGCGCCCTCATGTTGGTCCAGCGGGAACGCAGGCTGGGCTCCGCCCCCATCGCCAGCAGCTGACGGGCGAAGGCCGCCGCCGTCTCCGCATCGCCTGCAGGGGGGGACCAGGAGGAGAGGCAAAGACACACAGGGTTTGGGTTTTTTGGGCCTATTCAGATTGGAATCACATTGTTTTTCATCAAGTCTGAACTGCAAACAAACATGTGGAAACTGTTTCCCCTATTTTATAATTAGTTGTGCAGCGAGGTCACGTACCAAGACATTGCCGATCTACAAGCTCAAAGCTTCGTAGAGCAAAACTTTGTGAGCTTGTAGATCTGCAATTTTTTCCCCTATTTCAATTGTTCCTAAAATGTTGAGGTCATCACAAGCATAGTAATACTATACTGTGTGTGTGTGTGTGTGTGTGTGTGTGTGTGTGTGTGTGTGTGTGTGTGTGTGTGTGTGTGTGTGTGTGTGTGTGTGTGTGTGTGTGTGTGTGTGTGTGTGTGTGTGGTTGGAAATGCAATTCCTATCGCTTTTTTTTTTTTACAGTCAATAATTCAGCAGCTGTTTGTTTCTCTTTCTAAAGAAGTGTCTCAGTCTGAACACTTAAGACACTTTTGTGTTTTATTTACTTTTAACCCGATTGATTGATTTTTAGCCCGTTTCCCCTTATCCCCTCAAAAGGCCTTTTGCTTTTGCCAGGCCACACTTGTAAATAGGAATCTGTCTTAATTTGTCTTGCCTGGTTAGATCAAGGTTAAATAAAAGACACAAATTTAAAACACTGCAGCGCGATATATACTTTGTCCCAAAAGCAACAGATCTACAAGATCACAACAAGTTGCATCGCATCATACGTCCTGAGACAGTGTATAAGTTACAGTATAGCATTACTCAGCATTATGATGTCATGTCAGCATTACTATGGGAAAGTTCTCATTCTAATGCTCTGCCACCAAAGTCTAGGATGCCCTGACACCATCCATTAAAAGGATGTGTAACACTGGTTTCTTTCAAAATCTGCCTGAAAAAGCACCTATCAGGAGACCAAAAAGTAATTTTTCCATCTCTTTTGTACATATAGTGTTTGTATTTGTTGATGACATGCATTATTGTGTTCATTTTTGAATGCTATGTTGATGAATTGAATACAAAGGACCACAATGGAAACAAGTCCCCTGGACTTTTTTGTGTTATCCTTTTAGCTTTAATGTCTTACTGTACCACGTGCTGTTTTACATTTCTGACCAATAAAGTATTCAATCAAATCTATCAAAAACGATGTCGTTACGCTGTTACCACAGCGACAACGTTGCAGCAGCTTCTTTCTTACGTAATATTTGACAATTTGGCCAATTTGGTATTAGAAATGTGGAGATACCCTGTATGTTGGTTTGTTTACTGTGAGAAAGCTAATCACCTGGGGACCCCCAAAAAATGTTTTGGGGACCCCCAGTTTGGGAACCACTGTACTGACCGATGCCCGGGGCTCCTGCCTTGCAGCAGTAGTGCAGGAGACTCATGTCTGTCAGGCCATCTCGGTCGTTCACCCCGCAGCCCCTCTTTAAGATCTGTGAAAACACCAAGGATTTGCGGTGTCATTTCAGAATCCCCAGTTCTGTCAGTGCGCTGTCATATCATCGTCGCTGTCGGGTGGAAACCCTGTATGTCCAAAAGTGTTACTTTTCAGGAAATGGGAAAAAGAAAAAATAACCCATGTTCCTAGTGGATCCAATGTAGTAATTATTTAGTCACACGCTCTTGCTAATACAGTACTTTTCATTGGTTAAATATGTATAAAAAAGACTCAATTTCACTTAAAAAATCTTAAGAAAGTAGAGAAGATAGCCGATCTACAAGCTCACAACTGAGCTTGTAGAGCGGGTATTTTTGCATTTTTTGCGTCACACTCTCGTACTACGACATAGGGGCATTAATAAAAATAAAAACATAAAAAGAAATATGGAGATACATGGTTTCCGCAACGGCGACATTTATACAACGTTATCTGTAAACTGCAACTGCGCGAGCGGTCGTCTACCACAGGCGAGGCTGGCCCTATTAAAAAGCAATGCTCGAAACACGTTTTAGAAAAACAAACAATCATCACACAAGACCAAAATGACACCCACTGCATTTCTCACGAAAAAAAAAGGCAGTTTATATGAGGTGGAAGAAATCATTACTTGTTGTTTGCTATTCTTAAAAGGCAACAGCCTTCAGGCAATTGTTTCCACCATGAAAACACCTTTAACTTCAGTGGCGGTAGGTTTATATGGCACTACTTAAAACTGATTTTTGTTTACCGAGGGCAATTTACTCTGTGTGGGGGGGGATTGTGTGAGTGGTTTTTGTGCGACTGTCATGAAAAAAAGATGAATTACTGTTATTTTTTGTTTGGTATTTCTTTGTGCATATATATATATTTCTTTGGCAGTGGAGGAGGTTTGAGAGAGGTCTGAGGCTGGTTGAGTGTGTGCCTCCTCACATACACACGGAGGGGGGGCAGGGTTTGATTTGTAAAAGAAAAACAGAGGAGGTGGACATTTTCCTAACAACTTAGACCCTACAGTGTATTCTTTGTTCGAACAACAAAATACTGAAAATAGCTGATCTACGAGCTCACAACACATCACAATGCAATGCATTACAATGCAATGCATTGTGAGCTTGTAGGGGGGGAAATAAATAAATAAATACATTTAATAAATAAAAAATGTGCCCAAAATGGGACGGCAAGGTTAATGTGGTTGACATATAGTTTTAATTAAATTGCTGAATTGCGAGATTACCAAACATATCCCAAAAGTAAATACATAGTAAATAAATAGTATTTTAACCCATTGTCACTTTTTGATTTAGCTAAAAAAGCATAATTTACACTTTGGCTATTCAAAAATAGCAGATATACAAGCTCATAGCGCGGCACCGAGTGCCGCGCTACGAGCTTGTAGATCTGCTATTTTTGAGAAATCGTAAACATTTGTTCAAATCTTTGAATATATATTTTTTCAATCGAACATTTGTAACTCAAATCTTTGCTTCTGGGACCCCCTGGAACAAAATATTTTGAGATGGGGGTCCGCGGCCAAATACATATAATTTTGGGGGTCCTTCACGTGAAAAAGATTGAGCACCACTGATATAGAAACAATATGTTTTTCAGAATACTGTTGGGATTTAGAAGACATTTCTAGAATCGGCTTCAGGTCTTAAAGGGTTAAAGCAGTCTGACGACAGAATCAGGGTGAAGCCATGAAAATGAATGACCTGAAGAGATGTATCAAAAAGCAGAGGCATACATTCTGCTCGACAACAACGAAATGGAGCCGTGGAGGAGTATGGGTACTGTACGTTCTGGTGGGCTCACCTCGTTGCCGATGAGGTCGATGTTCTTCTGGACCTGGGGGACCCACTGCCTGAGCACGGCGAACAGCTCCGGCACCGTGGTGCTAGGGTCCAGCAACACCTCTCTGCACTGAGGGTCACTGGGGTCAAAGAACGAGAACTCTGGGGAGGAGAACACAGACAACCATTATGCACACACTCACTTTACTTGACATATCCTCTACTTGTACTGGTACTTTCTTGGTCTTTATTTGGATAGGTTTTCATAGTTTACATACTTATTTATATATCGCCTCTGTCGGGTGGACACCTCATAATGTCCAAAACTGTTACTTTTCAGGATTCAAATTCAAAAATAGCAAAAGTAGCAGATCTACAAGCTCAAGATCATTTCGCGCCACATTTTGAGCTTGTGGATGTGCTACTTTAGTGTGATGCTGTAGTATGATCAAGTGGGGTGTTAATTTACGAAAAGAAAACACGAAAAGTTAGAATATAGAGATGAGAGGTTTCTGCTCGACAGCGACAATATTTTTTTTGACAGTGAGGAGGAACATAGAAAAGCAATGATTGATGCCCTCCCTGTTGCATTGCTACTGTACTGTAGTGGACATCAGTACTGACTGTGGACTATGGATAATTTACTTCTCATACCACAATTTACAAATACCGTCCTCTATCATCTCTGTTGGTGTCCTGTGTATGTAGTTGTTGTGCGTATGTCTGTGAGTGTTACTGCAGTGGTTCTCAAACGTTTTTTATGTCGAGGACCCCCAAACTGATATGTATTTGGCTGCTGACCCCTATTTGAATGGATTTTGTGCCAGGGTCCCCTGTAAAGGTTGACCAAACGGCCAAGGCTGCCCCGTGACAACCCCCATAAGAGAGGATTTGGGTTGTCTTTCTAAATGTAAAAATCTGTTTTTAAGGGTCTGGAAACCATTTATTTCTTATTTTGAATCTGTCGCATCGCAACAAATTGTGAGGAGCTATTTTCGAATAGCCAAAATATAAAATAGGGTTAAAGTGGTTCAAATGTATTTTCATGCCATAGTACAGTAACTAATTTTAAGCGTGTGTGTGGGGGGGCTGGAAGCTCCTCAAGGACCCCTGGGGGTCGGCCCACTTTGAGAAGAACCACTGTGTTACTGTATAGTGTCCTCACCACAGTCGGTGGGCATGGGTGCTGAGGCCACCTGGTGGATGATGGGTCTCTCCAGGCCACAGCCGGGGCGGCGGTCAGATGACAGCCTACTGTAGAGGCCGAGTGCAGAGTCCCCCTCGGAAGGCTCCACAACATCCTCCTTAGTCATCTCCCCCTCAGGACCTGAGCCACAGAGAGGAAATCGTATACTGTAAGAGCTATTAAGAGAACAAAAACTAGGTACTTTCTTAACAACGGCCGGAAGAGCCAATAAGGCCTGTCAATCCTACGTAGGTCCGTTTTCGGCTGTTGGGACTGATGCCAGGTTCTTGGTGTACCTGGGATCCTAGTTTCTTCAGGCTGACTCCGTTTGTCCAGAATTCACCATATTCACACGGCGGCCATTTTGCTATTAAGTTAATCAAATAATGCCACCCCACCCGCAAATATGACATGAGAGAAAAATGGCCACAGTGTGAATATAGTCAATGGAACAGAGGCAGAGCCTTAATTAGTATAATTGTTGGTAATACCAGTGAAGCAAGTAAGGAAGAGGCCCAATTTCCTTCCTATGTGGCTGCTGTGCATATTCACAGCAGAATGCATCCATGTAGTCGCGAGGGTCTGCTTAGCATCAGGACGTAAATTTCATCACCAGCTCATGTCTGAGAACTGCATCCCAGATTTTATGACCGTGCGTACAAGTATGCTGACTGGGCTTGAGGAGAGTTTGAGGTTCACGCTGCCAGCTGTATTATGACAATACAGGAGTACACAGAAAAAAATTGATGCAAGAAAGAGTTGCACACGAAGCAACAACGTATAAATCAGGCCTAACTTCTACGGAGGTCCTGGTAATAATATCATGTTCTAATGCCTCCTTATACCAGTCTATATACGTATGCGTTTTAAAAAAGGTCCAAAGGCCAAAATGTCTGCTTTTAGTAAGTCCAAACTCTGCTTTAATTAGGGAATAAAGATGAAGAATCCACGCTTGTGCCTTCCATTCTTTTGATTTTTGCAGCTTATTAAGTCTAGCGTACAAGAAAAGCAGCACCACACAGCATTACCTTCAATTTCTTGTTTTAAGATTTCCCTTAGCGCCAACTAAAGAAAACCGAAACAAATTAATATATCCAACAGTCTTGTTCAGTTCGTTCCCTGGTGGCGATTCCCATTTCCCAACCACAGAGTGGAGCAGAGCGCACCGGTGGTGGGGTTCAATCGAAATGTTACACCGGCCTGATACGTTTGCTTCAGTGCTGCTGGCACAGAATGGCATATTCCATCACTAATCTGACCGCTGTATGAAGCACAAGGATAATCCACCCTACTTTGGACATCTCAAATAGCTACAACTGCAACCTTATCACTTTGTGCCCGTTTAGTTTTTAGGAGAGGAGCTTGGAAACTAGTCACACAACGCCCAAGCTTGTGGAGCATGAATAATACAAGTGCCCTTGAAGTGTTTGGCCTATGTATGTACTATGAAACGCTGTGGTTATTCTAATAACAAAAACAGGAGAGTGGAGTCTCAGAGCAACAGGCTGTGCCAGAGACAGTGCCGTGCCAAAAACCTACTGTTAGGCTAGGCTGCTATTCTAATAATCAAGTGATTTCCGATCAGATAAAAAAAGGGAAGGAGAGAGATTCAAAGAGAGAGCAATAAAGAAACGGGAACAAAAACAAGCACACAGGCCTAAGCGTGAGAAAAATCGACATTTGGCCTAAAGCTGCACAACCGATCCACACACTCACTGTCTTCATTTCCTTTAACCTCTTCCCTGCTGACCTCCATGAGTGCCTCCGAGAAAGATAGGAAAATCCAACCGCAAAAGAGAGAATCAAACCTGTGTTCGAACAACACAAAGTTTCTGCCCAGGTCAACATCCCAAAATAACTGATGAGTAGTACAGAGGGGGGGGTGGACTTCCCCGATCTGTAAAATATTCAAATGTATTTTTTTTTCTTCTGATTTTCTATTTTGTTTCGAAAATAGCTGATCTACAAGCTCACAACGTATCGACACGTTGTGAGCTTGTAGATCAGATATTTCCAAATAGCCGGTGTTTATAGAGTTGAAGTGGTTAAAGCGGCTTTCCTCTTCTACCCGGGATTTTTTAACCTGGTTACCTGCTGACATGTTTACCATTGAGCTAATAGAGCTCTGGGGATGAATTGAATCTTTATTGGTCAAAATTCATGTCAGATCCACTTTTCCTCCCTGTCCCTCTTTTTGATTGGCCAAGCTTCGCGTGACGTAGTGCTCTGATCTTCAGATTTCAACCACTAGGGGTCTGGCAGTGCTCCGAGGAGCACTTTTTCTAGTTTTTGAATAATAACCATGTCCCACATAATTGCCAGACCCAGAGGGTCGGCCTACATGAGGCTTTGTCGGTCGGTCTGTCCCTCTTCTTTTTTTTTCTCTGCACACACGTCATGCGAAGTCCGGCCATTCAGATTTCAACCACTAGGGGTCTGGCAGTACCAGGTCTCCTGGTTCCCTTGTTCTCTACAACAGCACTTCTTTATGTCTGAGTCATCTCTGTGTCCCTTTGTGCCCATATATGGAGATCTCTGTTTCTGTCTGTCTACGGCTAGTCTAAGGTTTTTCTCTAGTGTGGATATGCTGGTGTCTCTTCAGGTTAGGTGACAGACTGAAACTCTTGTCACACTGTTTACAGTAGAAAGGTTTTTCTCCAGTGTGAATACGCTGATGATTCTTCAGGCTACCTAACAGACTGAAACTCTTGTTACACAGTTTACAGAGGAATGGTTTTTCTCCCGTGTGAACACGGTGGTGAATTTGCAGGTGACCTAACTGAGTGAAACTCTTATCACACTGTTTACAGTGGAAAGGTTTTTCTCCAGTGTGGATACGCTGGTGTTTGTTCAAACTAGCTAACTCAGTGAAACTCTTGTTACATTGTTTACAGTGGAAAGGCTTTTCTCCAGTGTGGATAAGCTGGTGTGTCTTCAGGTTACTTAACTGACTGAAACTCTTGTCACACAGTTTACAGTGGAAAGGTTTTTCTCCAGTGTGGATACGCTGGTGTGTCTTCAGGATACCTAACTGACTGAAACTCTTGTCACACTGTTTACAGATGTGAGTTTTCTTTACTGTGTCAGTCAGATAATGCCTCTTTACTTCCGAATGCGTTAAAGTCTTGGTAGACTGTTGACTACTGTAAGGTCTTTCTTCTTCTGAGTTTCCTTGCTGCTGGCTTGTTGTCAGGAACAGTGGGTTCATCGTTAAAGCTGCTGCTATGCATGAGCTGCAATGGTCCAAGAATGTAACTAATGATGGTTACAGGGAAATTACCAGCTGAATATCAAGAGTATGGATCTCCGCTAATAGCTTCGCTTATAGATGCTGAAGGCTTCCTCTAGGTCTCTCTCCATGTGTGTCATTCACACTGTGCAGTCTGGTTTTAAGCTGAGCTGACTCAAAGCTCATGTCATCATTATGTTGTCACTATGTCAGCCATGCCCAAATATGGAGTTCATGTCATTTACTGAGATAAAGTTTCAGCCCAGTCAAACCTCAATTGTCTTTCAGTATGAAATTATGTTCTAACATGAAAAAAATTACAGTCATAATTTATACCCGCTTGTGGCAACTGGCAAGCTAAACAATAAAAACTGCAGTATTAACTAACATAATTATGCAACTCCTTTAAACACTGTTTAACACATTCACCGCCAGAGTTTATTCATAATATACTCACCCAATGCCAGCGATTTGTGTTTTATAACCTTTTCAACCGATCACAGAAATGTTATATCCATTATAATCCATGGACGGGTCGGGTTTATAAACACAGACGATAGATGATACCAGATGATACCAGCACCCACAGGGTTACATTTTCAGAAGAAGTTGTCCTGAGGTAGTTTTCACCATCGCAACCAGGCTGCAGGCACCATCTCCGGAAAAAATGCACACATCGCCCCCCCCCCCCCCCCCCCCCCCCCCGCTGGCCACAGAACATTTATATATTTTATGATCGCGTGTCAGACCGTTGGTAAACACAAAGAGGATAATAACTGTTCGTCGTCCAGAGAAAAGAAAATATAACCGGAGCTTTCCTTTCGTTTTTCTACCATGTGAAAACCATGATGTCTGGCCAAAACCAGGGCAAAACCAGTTAACTCAAGATAAACCCGGAAACAGGAAACGGTTTATGGATATTTTCACCAAGGATGTGTCGAAAGCGGAAAGGACAGAGAAAAAAATCAAGGACGGTACAGAAAACTACGCGATCGTCTTTTAAACCACAAAAAGACCCTAGCCCGTAGATCTACGGGCTTGGCGGATAAAAGGTGGATTTACCGGCCCGTAGATTTACGGGCTTGTGTAAGAGAGACATCACACATTTCATTGTTATTAATGAATTTGTTTTAACTTTAAAATCTGTAGTTCATTTATTTGGCCACCAGATGGCGGCCTGGGCTTTTTTAGCGTTGTTCAAAGCCACACCCCTTTTGCCGGGTAGGCTGTATATAGGAAATGAAGGGCACGCCGCCATTTTGAAGGAAACGCACAATCCTTAGCCTGTTCCTTGACCAGCTCTCTAGCGAGCTGGTAAAAAAAATGGAAAAGTAAACTAGACTAGAGAGCAGTCACGGGTTGCCAACCAAGGGGGTGCAAACGTCGGAAGGCAGAGTTATAGTCAATTAGAATGGAATCTGAGTGATACATCTTGATCAAATGACCCCAGATAGGCGCTCGGGTGGCACAGTAGTAAAGTTTCTGCACACCACTGCGGAGGTTATGGGTTCGAATCCACCGTGGTGCATCCGGCTTTGTCGAGTGTCACACTATTGGCCTGTGTTTGGGGGAGGGAAGCCAGGCACGGAGGGTGATATTTGTCAATGCACATACTCCTATGGGCTGGTGTGGCAACTGCTAACAGGGAGTGTTGGGCGGGGTTGAGTAGGGCGAAGGACGTCAAGTGCAGTGACGACCAGGTTATCAACATGGTATTTGACACCACTGCTCTGGTCCGGGTGCCGGCATCACATTGGTGAGGTGCTCCTCAGCCACATTTTCACTGATCTCAAGGTGGAGACGTTACGCTCACCAGAGGTTACTTTGTTTAGGCGTCTGCAGGACAACTGGAACTTGCTGCCGCACAATTACAGTGGCCCATTGTCCCGCTACATTACTGCCAATGCCGAACAACCGTTACTGGGCAAGTTACGTGCTGAACTCACTGCAGCAGTGATAGACTACAAGCAAGGCGACTACCACAAGTTTGTGCAGCTGTGTCTTGTCTATCTGGGTGCAGATGATGCAGCACAGACTGCAGTATACTTTCAACGGTCGGGAGCTCTGCACAAGGCGTGCTGGATGGCCAAGCTCCTCTACACTCTCAAGCTGGCTTTGATGGAGCAGCATATCGCCTTGCTTCCCCAGGGCACCATCACCACATGGCAGTACCGAAGACTTCATTACGCACATCTACGCAACATGGTGGCTGACCTGTGACATAGCCGTAGATGCCGCATAGAATGACCTCAAACTCAACCACAACCTACAAGTCTGTTGACGGGGGCATTGCAACATCAGCCATGAAAGCGCTGAAGAGGCACCTCAGGTACCTGACCGGTGAGATGCTGCCCCTGGCACTCTTCAGCACCAAGGTGCCAGCTGCGTCGTGCACTTGTGGATGCCATCTTGGAGCACAAGCTAGATGATCTTCCCATGCAAGCCCCAAAGCAGCGCATTGGCACTGGTTTTGGCAAGCCAAAGCTTCCAGTCCTCTCGCCGACCACCAGGTTGGCCGACCTCACCAATCCAGACTGCTGGTTCGGTATGCACCAGCTGCACATCGATCCAGAATTTCTCTCACTCAATGTAGAGGATTGGGCTACCAGTGCATCATTCCAGGCAGGTGTGGTGAATGTGCGTGCCATCAACATTGTGAATGACTGTGCCGAGCGTGGAGTCAAACTCACAACAGACTTTGTGGCAGCAGCCAAGAGTGAGCAACATCTGCAGAATCTGCAGGCAGTTGAGCATGACCACTGTGAACAGCCCAATCTTCGCTGCTGCAAGCGCAAGCTGAACACAGTGTTTTTTTTTGTTTTTGTTAGAATGTTTTTCAGTGATATTCAATGAAAATGTCAATGTTTCTTCTTAAATAAACACATTTTGCTCTTTTCAAAAACATCTTCTCAATAACTATTTGTTGTATTTTTGAGAACTTGCCATGTTATGTTATCAGTTCAAAAAGCACCCAAAATGGCACTTTTTGGCAAAATAGCAAAATTTGACATGCTGCTTTTTCTATCAATTGCACACCCCATGAAGAATTGAATTCATGGATTTTTTTTTGTTTTTGTGGCATTCCTAAACCAATAATTTGATGACCGGGTGTGTATCCGGTAGGACACACAAATAATCTACTTTGTGTCTCCTACCGGATACATTAGCCGGTAGGAGACGGGAATCAAATTATTGGCTTAGGAATGCCACAAAAAAAAAAATCTGTGGATTCAAGGCTTCATGGGGTGTGCAATTGATAGAAAATAAGTCATTTTTGGGGTGAAATACTCCTTTAATGAAGTCCACAATCACAACACCAGAGGCAGCTCCACTGATCATGTCCAACCCAGATTTGGCACTAACAAGGGAATGAACTCATTCTCATGCTATGCAACAAAAATGTGGAATGCCCTACCAAAAGGAGTAAAGGAGTGTAAAACCCTACTCACTTTCAAAACTGCCCTAAAAAAACACCTTCAGGAGGCTGCAATTCAAAACTGGCCCCTGTCAAAGTCTTAAACTAACCATCCCCCCCCGCCTCGAACTGTTTATTGTACATATTTCTTGTTTTCATACCAGTAACCTGTAAGCTGATTGTATGACGTTCTGCATATAGTAGTGTATATCTGTCTGTTTTCTTAAATGTCATCATGATTTGAGTGCATGGGGATCTCATTTTAAATAAGCCTTTGTGCTTTTATGAGCGATCCAGTTTAGAGGACCTTGCATTGTGGAATTGTACTTCCATGTACTGGTTCCATGTCTTTTCTAAATAAAGTATTCAATCAATCAATCCTGTGTCTATGAGACATGACCTTTGACATGATCTAAATGTCTCAATAGAAGAGCAGGGAGACAAAATACAACCACCCCAATTGTATAAGTTATATAGTATTAACATATACAGATTGGACAAATTTACGACAAAAAAGTTGCATAGTGCCGCTTTAAACTGATTGTGATGCTTTCTTAAACTGATTTTGCTGGGGATCCTCTCTAAAAGGACCCCTGGGGGTCTCCAAACCCCACTTTGAGAACCACTGGGGTAGAGTAGAAAAGACAACATGAATGCAAGAGCAACAGGCCTATATGCACCCGTTTGTACATGCATAAAGGTCTATGGTGGCTACTATTTGTGCTTGAGCAGAGTCTACGCCCCCCTGTGGAGAGAGGGGTGAAATGTGCAATTCCCTATGGCTGTTATGTCCCTAACCAGCTTTGCCAAGTAAAGGATTATGTCTTCCAACTGTCATTTGCGACAATGGCCTAGTTACACAACAACAAGGCTGCTCCGCTTTACTGTGACCCATGACGTCATTGTGAGTACTGTACATCCTCACTACTCAGTGAGACGTGTAACAACAACAAAGGCCAGAGGCATTATGAATGGAACTTCCCTGCCTTGGCATTTTGTTACAAACCAGGGGACAGCGCCGATGTGCGTGATACGATACCCATTGTGCAATTGTTACAAACCCAACACCACTGCTATAAAATCACATGCATTTTGTGAGTGTCTAATGTCATTGATGCAATTCCAGGAAGCACAACGCCAGCCGAGTGTCATGCCATGCTCCTGAAAACACAAGAGTGAAAAAGAAGAACTTTTGGCTGTGTTCCATTCTGGTCAAACAAGAGTCAGGGTGCCGATGTTGTGCATGTTGGCTTACTGGGAAGACTCTGCTACACCAGTGGGTCTCAAAGTGTGGTCCAGGGACCCTCATGGTTCCTTGAGGGATGTTCCAAATGGCCCCTTACGGGTGTGTAACTCTGAGAGTGTACAAATGGAACCAAATGGACCCTTACGGGTCCATTTGGTTCCATTTGTACACTCTCAAGAGTTATGGGGGTCCTTGAAATTAAGAAGTTTGAGAACCACTGTGCTACACTGAACGGAGCAGAGCCTTCATTAGTATTATTAGTAACACCTGTAAAGGAAGTTAAGGAAGAGGCCCAATTTCTTTCCAATGTGCTACACAAACAATCCATGTGTAACTCTACAAATGCATGGTACCAAATGGACGGGTCAATTAGTACCCTCTCAAGAGTTAATGAAGGATCAGGCTTCAGCTTAGATTTGATTATAACCAGTGGTGGAAAGTAACTAAGTGCATGTACTCAAGTACAATTTTGAGGTATTTTTGCTTCACTGGAATATTTCCAGTTTTCAGTACTTTTACTTCTACCCCACTACATCTCAGAGGAAAATATTGTAGTTTTACTCCACTACAATTATATGAAAACTTTAGTGACTAGTCACTTCGTAGATTTTGATTATTATTACAAAACATACATTAACCACTTCAGCCCTATATACATTTCAGCTATTTGAAAATAACAGATCTACAAGCTCACAATGTGTTGCGATGCATTGTGAGCTTGTAGATCATACATTTTAAAACTTGTGAAATGGGACATGCTGCATAATGAGTACTTTCTACTTTTGGTACTTTAAGTACATTGTGAATGTGATGCCAATACTATTGTACTTTTACTCAAGCAGATTTAGATTTCAGGAATTCTACTTGTAACAGAGTATTTCTACATTGCAGTATTGACACTTTCACTGAAGTAAAGAATGTGATTACTTTTTTTCCCACCCACTGATCATATCTGAAACTGAAGAGAGGTTGTTCTCATCATCTACCTGTTGTTTAGCTAGGCAAAACAGTTAGCTATAGCTAGTGTAGAAAGCAGGAGAGCTACATATATAGTGACAGTTAAACCTGTTAGAATAAACCTCTTCAGTTGCTACATGCTCCACGGTTATAGTTTTACACTTTCATACCAAACAGTTCATTTAACAACATTATGTTATGTTGTTTACTTAGGTTATGATGGATGGGGCCAAGCCTATACTGCTGTATATCCTCCATCCTGCTGCCTATAATAGTCGGTCAACATGCAATGCTATGTAACATATTCCTTCAGAATATAATCACAATGTCTCGGTAAAGATGAAATATTAATAGTAATGTAATGTCTACATTACCTCGAACCTCACCGTTTTATACCGCCTGCAGCAGACATGAGTGATTTTGCAGATGAATTCTAGCATCAGCAGCCAGCGTTGCCAGATTCTGTGAGAGAAATAAGCGGACTAGGAAAAGAAGCCCAAGAAGAAGCGACTATGGGCCACATGAGCACTCTAGACATATATAATATATATATATTCGTCTGCTCACAAATCTTGTATGGTACTGTAGGTCCCTGGCACAAAATATTATCAGATGGGGGGGGCTCGGTGGACAAATAAATATTAATATGAGGGTCCTTTAACATGAAAATGTTTTAGAAACACTCGTTTAAACAACATTAGGAAACCAGCCCAAATAAGCAACTTCACTTTAGAAACAAGCCCAAAAGAAACGCAACCCGCAACTATCAAGCAACAAGAAAAACAAGCCCAAAGTTGCTTAAAATAAAAGGACATGGCAACGCTGTCAGCAGCCCCGTCAAGTCAGCTGATGCTTTGTGTTGTCACGTGGATTACTTCCGGTTTACAGATGTCTGTTTAAAGAATAAAAGTATATGGTTAGTCAACGTTTTACTATTCTTTCAAAATAAAAGCTTAGTCAATTTCATCACATTTTGCATTGTACATTTTCCAGAGTAAATAGAAGGATATTTTGCAGGTGCTTTTCTTTTCCTATTATTTCCACATAATAACAAAGTCTAGTAGTCTTCGTTGATCACGTGAACACCTGCTTTTATGGGCTCTTTTTTTATATAGGCTACTATAAGAATAGTAATGCCTCATAGATAATTGGTACAGTACGTTTAGATGTTCCACCACAATTCTTTTTATCTATAAAGAATACATCACATGGATGCACCTGGGATGTATCATCAGTGTTGTAGCCTGGGGTCATAGGGTGTTTCGGGTCTCGCAACATACACCCTCGCCCAGGTGACCCAGCCAGGGTTGATCAAGCCCCAACTTGCGTCCCAGGTAGCTACCCACGGTCAGTCCTATATAGTAGGGGGTACTAAGCACAAAAAATGGCCAAATCGTTACGCGGCGGATAAAAGCACCAAATTTGGTACACGCACTCTTTAGGATGTATCTCATCATCTCAGAAGGGGTGCCCAAAAATGTGGACCCATTAAAGGGTTTTTTAAAGGAAAAATCAAAAATGGCCGCCAGAAATGACCCATGATTCCTAAAAGTTGATATAATTCTGACATTTTGGCTGATTGTGCTAAATATAACTTTTACATTTATAGTAAATAGACTGATATTAAAGGATTTGGCAAAAATAACCCATGAAAAATGTCTTAAATATTTCTTAAACAATTCTAAATGCCCAACATTTTCTTAAAAACCACTCTGAATAAGATGACCTTCCACATTAATCCTTTTCTAAGTGATATATTGTCAATGCCAAATATACTTAATTGTTTTCTAAAACTTTTAAAAGACCCTATGAATGATTACCAATACATAATATATTGTACAAATCTTCATATGACCAGAGATCAAGCCCTCTATTGGGGCACAACTCCATAGCGTTTTAATGCCCCAAAAATGTAGGAGAGTGTGGGAGCAGACAGGTTCTCGTGCTTGGAGTGTGGGAGCAGACAGGTTCTCGTGCTTGAAATTAAACAAAGTTGCAACCTTGTGCGGGAAAGCAGAAGATCAAAGACACACACACCAGCACCCCCCCCCCCTTAAAAACGGTCTGGGGGGCTCACAAAAGCCTGAGTAGACGATAAAATGACCCAAAGTTTTTTTGAAAGTGAAATATCCCTTTAACATGTTGTCCCTGCTACCTTCATGTCACACAACAGTTAAGATGTTGTCCCTGCTACCTGCATGTCACACAACAGTTAAGCTACCTGCATGTCACACAACAGTTAAGATGTTGTCCCTGCTACCTTCATGTCACACAACAGTTAACATGTTGTCCCTGCTACCTGCATGTCACACAACAGTTAAGATGTTGTCCCTGCTACCTGCATGTCACACAACAGTTAAGATGTTGTCCCTGCTACCTTCATGTCACACAACAGTTAACATGTTGTCCCTGCTACCTGCATGTCACACAACAGTTAAGATGTTGTCCCTGTTACCTGTATGTCACACAACAGTTAAGATGTTGTCCCTGTTACCTGCATGTCACACAACAGTTAAGATGTTGTCCCTGTTACCTGCATGTCACACAACAGTTAAGATGTTGTCCCTGTTACCTGCATGTCACACAACAGTTAAGATGTTGTCCCTGTTACCTGTATGTCACACAACAGTTAAGATGTTGTCCCTGTTACCTGCATGTCACACAACAGTTAAGATGTTGTCCCTGTTACCTGCATGTCACACAACAGTTAAGATGTTGTCCCTGTTACCTGCATGTCACACAACAGTTAAGATGTTGTCCCTGCTACCTTCATGTCACACAACAGTTAACACGTTGTCCCTGCTACCTGCATGTCACACAACAGTTAAGATGTTGTCCCTGCTACCTGTATGTCACACAACAGTTAAGATGTTGTCCCTGCTACCTGTATGTCACACAACAGTTAAGATGTTGTCCCTGCTACCTGCATGTCACACAACAGTTAACATGTTGTCCCTGCTACCTGTACAGTATGTCACACAACAGTTAAGATGTTGTCCCTGCTACCACTAAGTGACTGTCACTTCCTGTCACTTCCTGTTTCAGATTATTTTGGGCACCCCTTCTAGGATGTGTTAGGATGACCCAAGGGACATATGTGCCAAATTGTATGCTTTTTGGAGATTCTATAGGCTTTTTGAGTCAATCGCCAGCACTGTAGGCGGCCATTTTCAATATAGTCAATAACTCACTTCCTGTTGAAGACTTTTTTGGGCACCCCTTCTAGGATGTCTTAGGATGACCCAAGGGACATGTGTGACACATTTTATACTTTTTGGAGATTCTTTAGTTGTCTTTTGAGTCAATCGACAACACTAGGTGGCCATTTTCAATTTGGTCAATAACTCACTTCCTGTTTCAGAATGTTTTGGGCACCCCTTCTAGGATGTCATAGGATGACCCAAGGGACATGTGTGCCACATTTTATGCTTTTTGGAGATTATTTTGGTGTCTTTTGAGTCAACGGTCAACAGTTTAGGTGGCCATTTTGGATTTTGTCCATAACTCACTTCCTGTTTAAGATTTTTTTGGGCACCCCTTCTAGGATGTTTTAGGATGACCCAAGGGACATCTGTATCAAATTTCATGCTTTTATCCGCCGCGTAACGATTTTTCACTTAGTACCCCCTACTAATAGGGAAAGACAGGGTCAATCAGTCCGCTTTTCCGGAACTACTCTGCCGGAACTCGGGGGAGGCTCTGGCACGTGGAGGGACTAGGCTCTGTGGGTGGCCTCCTGGCCGGGCTCCTCCTTCGTCTCACCAGGTCCAGGACCTGAGCGCTGTACCAGATCCTCTGCACCATCCCGATCCAAACATTTCCTTCTGGCGTGATGGTTCCTTGGGCCGATACCACTAGATTGGGCCGTCTAATGGTAATAGCACCACTTGCGGTTTGCTTGAATGGCCCTCCTAAGGCCTCACCGTGGGTTTGTTGGGCAATTCTTCCTCACGGAAGACACAGGCTGGGGCGCTAACCCATACTGCTCCTGGTATGCCATCTACATTCCGGCTGTCACCCGTCTCTCCGGTGGTCACCAAACTATTGTCATGTAGTCTAATTCCTATGAGCCACTATAAATAGAGTCACTAACTATAAAGAATACATCACATGGATGCACCTGGGATGTATCATCAGTGTTGTAGCCTGGGGTAGGGTGTTTCGGGTCTCGCAACATACACCCTCCCTCGCCCAGGTGACCCAGCCAGGGTTGATCAAGCCCCAACTTACGTCCCAGGTAGCTACCCACGGTCAGTCCTATAGGGAAAGACAGGGTCAATCAGTCCGCTTTTCCGGAACTACTCTGCCGGAACTCGGGGGAGGCTCTGGCACGTGGAGGGACTAGGCTTTGTGGGTGGCCTCCTGGCCGGGCTCCTCCTTCGTCTCACCAGGTCCAGGACCTGAGCGCTGTACCAGATCCTCTGCACCATCCCGATCCAAACATTTCCTTCAGGCGTGATGGTTCCTTGGGCCGATACCACTAGATTGGGCCGTCTAATGGTAATAGCACCACTTGCGGTTTGCTTGAATGGCCCTCCTAAGGCCTATATAGTTCAATGTACATTATACAATTGTATGTACAATAATGAATGAATGAATTACAGTAAATCATTATAGCTATGAATGATTATGTGTACACTGTACATTCTATCAACACTAGTGAGTGAGTGAGTGAGTGAGTGAGTGAATGAACAGTGGTGTAAAGTAACTAGTTATAAGTACATATACTAAAGTACTTTACTTAAGGATTTATTTTGGGATTTTTTTTTACTTTTACTGGATTTCCGATTTTCAATACCTCTACTCCACTACATCTCAGAGGCAAATATTGAACTTTTACTCCACTACAATTATTTGAAAAATTTAGTTACTTTGTAGATTTTTATTATTCCAAAACATACATTACCAGCCTATACTTTGGCTATTTGAAAATAGCCACAACGCGTCGCAAAGCGACGCCTTATTGTGAGCTTGTAGATCTGCTATTTTCATTTTTATACATTTTGAACACTTGTGAAATAGGACATTCTGCATAATGAGTACTTTTACTTTTTATACTTAAAGTACATTTTGATGCCAATACTTTTGTACTTTTACTGATCAAGTACATTTTGAATACCGGACTTTTACTTGTAACAGTGTAGCCTATTTCTGTATTGCAGTATTGATACTTTTACTGAAGTAAAACATTTGAGTACTTTTTCCACCACTGAGTGAGTGAGAGAGAGTGCTGAATGAATCAATGAATGAATCTGCAGAAATGGATGTAGCAAAAAACAAGTGTAGCACTGTCTCATTATATATAGTTATATAGATTAGAGGTTAGACTTAAGGGAAATATTCTTCACAGATTCTTCTGTGAAGAAAACAACAACAATATTTGGACGTGGGTTAGCACATTTGGCACAATGAATATGACATTTTGCTGATAACATACATTTTGTCTATCTTATTTTTTGAAAGTCCAATTAATACATGCTGAATATTCAATCTAATAGAAGAGTCAATTTGGGGAATTTATGAAATGATCAATATGAAAATGATCAAAATGATCAATCCAAAAGCTGTGAGAGTAGCCTAAGTACAATCCCAGAATAAATGGGATATTGTTTCGTCAATATTTCCACAAAAAGAACAAAGTGTGTCAATATCAATCTTATATTTTGTAAGATTTGTCTTGACAGGATAACATATATGAAGTAATTTGAAAGTAACCTCTAATAAATCAGTGGTTCTAAAACTTTTCAGGCTGTGATGACCCCCCAAAATAATCATAATGTCCCCCAGACAAGCACCTTTCACTTTGAGTACCTTCAGGTGGCTGCAGAGTACCTTCAGGTGGCTGCAATTCAAAACATGGCCCCTGTAAAAGTCATAGCCTAAAAGGACTACATATTTTAGTTTCTCTTATTTTTCAATTTGTAAACTGTTTATATGATGTTCATGTTCTGCATAGTAGTGTATGTCTGTCATTTAATGTCACTATGAATTGAGTACATGGGGACCCCATTTGAAACAAGCCATTACAGGCTTTAAGTTTCATGGGCTTTTCAATCCTATTTAGTAGACCTTGTATTTCAACTGTACTTTCATGTGTTTTTTTTCTGCAAACTTCTAAATAAAGTATCCAATCAATCAAAGCAGATCAGGTTTCATTCAGAATTGAGCCATTACGTTTAGTTTGACTCGGTTCCATAGATAAATATTGTGAAAATAGCCGATCTACAAGCTCACAAGCCTCACCATGTTTTCCTCTTTCTTATGTTATTTGACAATTTGGACAATTATGTTTGGCCAGTTAGCGTTAATTACTTTTGATGCAGTTAATGGCCTTTTTTCTTATCTTTCTAAATCCCCCCCCTTTTTTAAAGTATTAAAAGTCCTTAAATTGTCACAGTTGTCACTTATCACTGTCATCTGGGGACCCCCTCAAAAAATCATGTCGTGGGGGTCACGAGCCACAGGCTAAGAACCACTTGGGTATAGCCGTGACGTCATATCCCCGCGACTGTTGTTTACATGCGACAGAAGCAACATGGCGCTGTTTCCAGCCTTTGCAGGAGGACCAGCGAGCAACGTAGAAGATCCGTCTAAAGACTCTAAAGGTTGATCTTACATTCTGTGTCTAAAACCCAGCCATAAGTATTGTTTTAACCTCGTTGCGTGTGTTCTGTCAGAAGCAGGAGAACCTAGCCCTGAAACGTGACTGTCATACCATGACAGTCATGGAACCACTTGTTCCTGGTTTGCGATATTTTTTTACATTTACAACTCTTTCTACATAAACTTTCAGATTTCAAATATAAAGTGCTGACCCCCATGCCACGGAAGCAACACGTTGAGCCGCAACTGGTCTAGTACCCGTATCTTCCGTATTGTTCAATAAAAAAGCATTTTAATCCGATCGGCGGCCATTTTCTATTATTATTAATATTTTTGGGTAATGTATCAGAGTGCAATACACCTCTCAACCGATAGTGTCGCGTAGTTGAAAGCATTGGAGACATTTTTGAGAAAATGGCCGGCGATCGGATTAAAAAGCTTTTTATTGAACAATACGGAAGATACGGGTACTAGTAGCCATGGTTCACACGATGACAGTCATGTTTCAGGGCTAGGGTACTAGTAGACCGGTTGCGGCTCAACTTGTTACATCCGTGGCATGGGGGTCAGCACTTTATATTTGAAATCTGAACGTTTATGTAGATGTAAGAGTTGTAAATGTAAAAAAAAAATCGCAAACCAGGAACAAGTGCTTCCATGACGCTTGTGACAGACGAGCGTCATGTGAACCATGGCTACAGGAGAACCTAACATCAGAGCCAGCTGTTGTAGCTGATGTTAGCCAACATATTCAGTGGTGGAAGAAGTACTCAGATGTTTTACTTAAGTCAAAGTATCAATACTGCAATGTAGAAATGCTCTGTTGCAAGTAGAAGTCCGGAATTCAAAATGTACTTGAGTAAACGTGCAAAAGTATTGGTATCAAAATGTATTTAAGGTACCAAAAGTAGAAAGTACTCATTATGCAGAATGTCCCATTTCACACGGTATCATGTGTATAAAATGTATACAAATATTTTGAAAATAGCAGATCTACAAGCTCACAACGCGTCTTGAACTTGATCTGCTATTGTCAAATAGCCAAAGTATATATATAGGGCTGAAGTGGTTAATGCATGTTTTATAATAATGATCTAAACCTACAAAGTGTAACTAAAGTTTTCAAATAATTGTAGTGAAGTAAAACATACAATATTTCCCTCTGAGATGTAGTGAGGTATTGGTACTGAAAATTGGAAATACTCCAGTAAAGTAAAAAACACTTCAAAATTGTACATATGAGTACTGTACTTTTCCCACCACTTTAAATCCCCATCCATGTTTAGTGTGATATCTGCTCGATCCAATGCCAATAATATCTCAGTGATGATGTTAGCCCCAGCCCTGATCAAAATAACCACTGTCTGTGCTCTTTTTGGCTAATCTCCCCATAATATGGATGCTGGGGGTTCAAGTGGTCAAATGGATGCTTTTCCAGATAGCGTTGAATGGAAACGTGTGATGTCTTGAACTTGTTTTGTCGCCAAATGTAGACAACTGTATGTGGACTTTTGTAGCTCTCCTTAGTGATCACCCCCACTCCGTCTCTCTCTCTCTGTTCTCTCCACCACCTGTCAGATTTAGACTGGCTGAACAATAAGAGTTTTCGGACTGATGATGCCTTCTCTCTCCACCTACGGACTTTGGAGAAGACCACCGAGAGGCCAGACCAAGAGCACCCAAGGTAGAACACTGAACAATCTCCCTTGGCTTGAAAACAGGATTCTGGACAACAGTGGTTGCAGTGTTGCCAGATTTTGTGAGAGAAACAACAACCCAGGTCTAAGAAAACAAGCCCAAAAGAAGCGACTAAAGGCCACATGAACACCTTGAACCTATACATCAGCCATTTGAAAAGAGTGTGAGCTTGTAGATCTGCTATTATTTATTTTTTAAATCATTTTAAATTAAATACACAAACCTTGTATGGGGGTCCCTGGCACAAAATATGTTCAGATCTGTGGCCAAGTACATATTAATGTGGGGGTCCTTTACATGAAAAAGTTTGAGAACCACTGATTTAACAACATTAAACAACATTTAGGAAGGAAGCCCAAATAAGCAACTGCACATTAGAAACAAGCCCAAAAAAATGCAACCCGCAACTACCAATATTTACAAGCGACTTTGGAGAAAAACAAGCCCAAAGTCGCTTATACAGTAATAAGCAGACATGGCATTGGCAAAACTGGTCAAAGGCCTGGTTCAAGACAAGCTGTGTATAGCATCTGCATATCTGAATAATGAGATGTCCTTGTTGTGTACATGAAAGAACGATCGCGGTGAATGAACCAGCTGAAAGGATTTATTTTAGATGTATTTGACAAGAGGCATTGCTTTGCTTTTCAAATTCTGTGTTTATACGCCTTTTTCAGAAAGGACAACATTTTAACTTGTTTTAGGCAGATATTCTGTAAATATCGGTTATCGACCATAACAGCAATGTTGGCATGATGGCATCGGTATCGGCCAGAGATGTCACATCGGTGCTATTTAATATATTATCCATTTGTAACTCAAAGAGTGTACAAATGTAACCAAATGGACCGTGTAGGACAACCATAGCCCCACTCAGCTTCAGAATGCTAGTCCACCAAGTCATTCTTTTGACTCAGTAACTTACATCACAACCGTGCTCAACCTATCCCGATCCTCAGCCTAGGCAGAGAGGCCAGTTCCGAAGAAGAAGAAGGAGAGCAGAAGAAGAAGGGGGAGAACGCGGAAGACGGAGATGAGCCACCGAAGAAGAAGAAAAAGAAGAAAGAGAAGAAGAGGAAGAAGAAAAAAAAGCACAAGAAAAGGAGTGAGCGGTCTTCAGACAGCAGCGGCTCTGACTCCGACACCATCTACCCCAGTGACCTGAAGAGGGACACAGACAGGTAACACACAAACTCATATTATACACACCAGAGCCCCACGCATGAGGGATTTGTGGAATGTTCCAAAAAATCTTCCCTTGACAAAAACAAATATAAAACATTTATTTTACACATTTACTTTATTAATATTGACTGCCAGAGTTAAAACCTCGTTCATAGCTGCCCTTGCCAGCGATTTTCGTGTTTTTTTGTTTCGTTATTTTGTTATTTAATTCACATATAGAAAGTCTAGCTGGACATTTGAATCGTTTTGATCGTTCCACCACTAGAGAGCAGCACATACCAGCTTGATCAGCTCGCTGACACACTCGCCCCCCCCACACCCACTCAAACAGTCAAACACATGAACCGGATGTGAAATGGTCTCAGATTCTCTGATCGGCGAAAATTACGATCTTGGCGGCCAGGCGCGCTATTTATTAGATCGCATTAATGCGATAATGGCGGCCAATGAGTTAACTTTCCATGCTGTAATGAATCATTGACTGTAGATCTTGCCAGGCAAAATTAATCACTGGTGTTTTCACATCAACAGTGCAGTAAATTCTGCAAAAGTAAATAAATCTTCAATTTGCAGTAATGCCACTATTATTGCCACATTTGCTTACAGACATATTCGATATATTATTGCTGGCATACCAGCGTATCAGTCGATGCTCTAATAATAAACATCCATTAAAAGCACACTCGCTTGCAGTCAGTACTCTTAAACAATTCACACACATACTGTAGATCTGCATTAAATAACAACCAGAGAGAGATGTTGAAATGACATACATTACACACACACTCAAGCCGAGGTATAAAATAGGGCTAAAGTGTAAAGTTTTTTTAGTAACTAGTAGTACCTAGTAACTAAAGTTTTCAAATAATTGTAGTGGAGTAAAAGTGCAATACCGTAAATTTCGGACTATAAGCCGCGACTTTTTCCCCATTTTTCGACCCTGCGGCTTATATAACGGTGCGGCTTATCTATGGATTTTTACAGCTAACGGCCACTAGGGGACCTCCTAAATCTATGTATTTTACACCCGCGGCTTATAGTCCAGTGCGGCTTATATATGTACAAATCATTCAATTTAGCTGCTGCGGCTTATATTCAGGTGCGGCTTATAGTGCGAAAATTACGGTATTTGATTCTGAGATGTAGTGGAGTAGAAGTAAAAGCACTGAAAATTGGAAATACTTCAGTGAAGTAAAAAATACCTCAAAACTGTACTTAAGTACAGTACTTGAGTAAATATACTTAGTTACTTTACACCACTGAACGAGACAATGACAATTTTACTGTTTATGTGAGGGGTTACATGTAGATCTTTGTTGTTTGTGCTGTGGTACTTTTGTGATGACTTTAATTAACAAACGAGTGTGTGTGTGTGTGTGTGTGTGTGTGTGTGTGTGTGTGTGTGTGTGTGTGTGTGTGTGTGTGTGTGTGTGTGTGTGTGTGTGTGTGTGTGTGTGTGTGTGTGTGTGTGTGTGTGTGTGTGTGTGTGTGTGTGTGTGTGTGCGTGCGCGTGTGCGACCAGTCCTCAGGCTGCTCCGTTGGCCAGTCGTTTCTCCTGGTTGGATGACATCCATTCTCACACAGAGCAGCCCTTCTGTGTGGACCCCAAACCTGACGCTGCCAACTGGACCTACAGGTCCCTCTACAGGGGAGACGTAGCCACGTACGTACTGTATCTCACTCTCTCTGCTTCACCCTCGCTCTCTCCGGTTCAACCATGGATAGAAGACATTATATCATTTGCTGGCGACCGCCCATGGAACCCTCCCATGGTCCACCGGACCCCACTTTGAGAACCACTGGTCTAGGCAGACGTAGGCAGTAGGGGTGTAACGTTTTTTACAGCGATACGATACGATAAGCATCACGATACAGGGTTGACGATACGATACATGGACGATATTGGTTCGATACGATACGATTCAATGATTTATAATCAATACAGCAACTTTTTAGCAAAGAAATTAAATCTGTGGGAAACGTGTGGATAGCGCAGGTTTTTTAAGGGAAACATTTATTATTATGGATATAAATAAGTAAACACAGTGATACTTGACATGAACACACAGAATACACACATTTATCGATAGACCAAGTGTAGTTATATGGAATGGAAAAGTAATTAAACCTCTCTTTTACTTTTTTCTTCTTAAAATTACAACACACGAGTACTTAGTATCGATACAATCGATTATTTGCATTGCAAAACGAAAATCCTTTTGTGTTGCAGGTACAGGAGAAAAGGCAGCTCGTCGTTGGGTCTGGACCCTCGCAAACAGCAGGTGAGCTGGGAGGAGTCCGAGGCGAACAAGAAACACAAGGCCACGGACAAGAAGAGGCTGGAACGATACTTCTCCTCGGCCAGTCGCCAAATGCTGCGATCTGAGTCCGCCGTGCCTACGTTACCCACAATTCCAGAGGGCAGTGATGATGTCATCAGCCCCACTTCCTATCTCCCTCTGGGCGGCGAGGTCACAGGTAAGGATGTTGTTTGTTGTTGGTGTTGTTGTGCTTTATTTGCATGAATATTTACGCATAACATGAGAGCAAAAATATATGGCTGTGTGATTATGGACGATACCCTATTCAGGAATAAAATACATTTTACAATTTACATTTTAGGTATTTAGCAGACGCTCTTTATCCAGAGCGACTTAAAAATACATCAATCTAGGATCATAGGTAAATCAAGAACTTAGCATCAGTGTAAACAACATAATATGAAGAACAATAATCTGTACATTGAAACTATAGAAACTGTAGGATTCCAGGTAAACAATGGCACCTAGCATCTGTCTAAATAACCTCTAAATCTCTTCACATTAGAACAATGAGATTTAGTTTCAAAATTAGCGAAAACTTCCTTTTATTAGAAATCAACCTGCAGCTGTCTGTCACGGCACAACTCACTTTCCGCTTAGCCATCCATCAGCCATAACCCTCTAGTGGTGTAATGTTTTTTTTTTCTTCCCCCCAGTGGAACGGTATTTTAATGATGTCACGTGCACGCACTTTGGTGGAGGCATTCTCGTTGCGTGTAGGTAGACAGGATGCCACCACAACAGAACTGAAGCCATAATGCTGTGTTGCTTTTATACTGTGTATGAGGACGCTCACCGCCACCGGTAAACCTGTTATGCATAGTAGCCATTTGGGTAGCTTACTTGGCTGGTGAATGAATCTAGGGGGGGGGGGGTTTCTAGCCCCCCCCCCACCTCACACGTGTGCACCGTACCTTGTGGGTGCGCGTGAAAAAATTACCGGTGGAACGCCGTGGTACTCCGTGTGGCCCCCATCAGTGTTGCCAGATTCTGTGAGAGAAACAAGCAACCAGGTCTTGGAAAACCGGCCCAAAAGAAGCGACTATGGGCCACACGAGCACTTTAACATGTACATCAGGTATTTGAAAATAGCCAATCTACAAGCTCACAACGCGTCGCATCGAGCTTGTAGATCGGCTATTTTCAAAAAAAATCTTGCGGGGAAATTATAATAAGCAGATCTGGCAACCCTGGCCCCCATGACACCGCTGCCTCTAACCTGCGTCCTGTGACACTTATGTTGTCTACACAGGGGCGAGAGTGGAGACATCCTCTGTAAATCCCCTGGGCATATACGACGCCTCTACCGAGTGCTGGCTGCAAGGGAAGGGACAACGGGAGCAGACGGACGGCCAGCCGCCGGACACACAAAAGGGTGGGACCCTGCTGGCCGGGAGGACAGAGGACTTTAATAGGCGGATCAGAGAGCAGCCAACAGACACTCAACTGTGGATAGAGTTCATACGATACCAGGTACAGCACGGCGCAGATATCTTTCTTTCTTTCTTTCTTTCTTTTTAACTTCACTGAGAATTCCTTCTTTTTTATTCTCTACTGCAGTTTTTCTCAAAGTAGGGTCCGGGGACCCCCTAGGGTTCCTTGAAGGGTGTTCCAAGGGGTCCCCTTTGGGGGCCAAATTAAGTTAATATAGAATCAAAATCAATTTAACCACTTTGCCCCTAGTTTACCCTAGATCTACTGCTATTTTCAAAGCAATTTGAAGAAATATATATGATAATAATTTAACAACACAAATCTTCTCTTCCCCCCTTGCATAAACACTTTTCAGATGGGGGGAGGTCTTGTAACCAAATACATATGAATTTGGGGGTCCTCGACATGAAAATGTTATGATAGTCACAGATAGTTAATGGATTCAGATGCGAACCCCCCCCAAAAAAACTCCATCCAGCTTTACCTTCCCCCCTCTCCCTCTCTCCCCCCCCTAGGATGAGCAGAGTGCTGCGGCGTTCGTGGTCGAGGGAGAGGCGGTGGAGCACCACAGGGCCTCGTATCGGGCGGTCCAGGAGAAGAAGCTGAGTATAGCGGAGCGCGCGCTGGCCGCCAACCCCAGCTGCGTGGCCCTGCAGCTGGAGAGGCTGAACATCTGCCAGGAGCTGTGGGAACCCTCGGCCCTGGCTAAAGAGTGGAAGAAACTGGTAGAGCTGTCACGCAATTATCACATTTTATTACATTTCTGTTTGGCTTCAGGGGTTGACACTAATTGCCCGGCTAGTTGCCCGGCTATCCGTGGCAAGTACGGTAAATAAAACGTTTGGGAAAGTGGAGTTTGCTTTCATTGCCCGACGGGCAAGTGCGTTTGAATGGGCAAGCAACCGTCTTCATTAAATATTATTGGTTATTCATGAAAGAACAAATATGCAGCAGTTGTGCTCATTCAGACTTTCAATGTGACTGTCGCCACTCTGTAGTTATCGTTTTGATGTAACATTAATTTGATTTACTTTTCTGGCAAGTGGGCATGACCTTTGGGCAAGTAGAACTTGACCTGTACTTGCCAGACGGGCAAGTGCCTCTGAGACCTTAGTGTTCAGATTCAGATTCCTTTATTAGCCATTGTGTAATACACATATGAATTTGCTTTGGCAATTACATGATTGTGTTTCGATCTTTTTTCACATATAACATAAAATACCAACAAACACAAAACAACACCGTGCAAGAAAATAGATAAATATAAAGTGCCATAGTGTTCAGTAGTGCAATGTCATTGCCAGTGTCAAGTTTCAGTGACCCTTGGGGGCGGGGGAGAAGAGAAGCCAGACTCAGTGAGCAGCCTGGCAGCTGAGGGGAAGAAGCTGAGTCTGTGGCGTGCTGTGGTGGCCTTCAGCAACCGCATCCTTCTCCCAGAGGGGAGCAAGGTGAGGAGGCCGTGGCCAGGGTGGGAGGGGTCCGCCATGATCTTTCTTGCCCTCCTCAGCGCCCTGGAGTCGTGCAGGGACTTGAGGGAGGGCAGGGGACGGCCAATCACCCTCTCTGCGGAACAAATCACCCGCTGCAGCTTGACGAGATCTTTTGCAGCTGCGGCGGGGAACCAGGTGATGATGGAGTGAGTGAGGATGGACTCAATGATGGCCGTATAAAAACGGGTCATCATAGCCCTCGACAGTCTGTACTTCCTCAGCTGCCGGCGGAAGAACAGTCTCTGCTGTGCCTTTTTCAGGAGGGCCATGATGTTCAGTTCCCACTTCAGGTTCCCAACTTAAAGGACTCCACAGAGTTCACCAGGGTGCCTCCCAGCATGATGGGAGGGGGAGGGGCTGCGTTCCTCTGGAAATCCACCACCATCTCCACTGTCTTTTGGGCATTTAGCTCCAGATTGTTGCTGCTGCACCACCTACGCAGCCGCTCGATCTCCCTCCTGTAGGCCGACTCGTCCTCCTTGGAGATCAGGCCCACCAAGGTGGTGTCATCGGCAAACTTGAGGAGCTTGACCGACGGGTGGAGGGAAACACAGCTGTTGGTGTACAGGGAGAACAGTAGTGGGGACAGGACACAGCCCTGCGGGGAACCGGTGCTGGTGGACCTGGAGCTGGAAATGCTCTTCCCCAGCTTCACACGCTGAGACCTGTTGGTCTCAGTGTGTCAACCCCTGGGCTTATTATATGACAAATAACATTTGTCTGCTATTTCCACTATTTTAGAAAATGTTGTCAAATATATGTGTCAAATATATGAAACCTTTTGGAAATGATTATGACGATTATGCATCCTTGACAACATCGATATTCAACACACATACGCGTAGTTACATCTATATGTAGTCACTAATGTATTATGTAGGAATACTTTGCACTTTCAAGAGATATTTCTGTTCAACACTGAGCCCTGCCCAAGAATTGACAAACGTGTGTGCACACGCCACCTTTGCGGTTTTGAGTTAGCGGTCTTCTCTAGATGCCTAATACGTTGTTCCAGCCGAGACTAATTCTTCCAATTTAGGCGATTTAGCAGACGCTCTTCTATCCATAGCGACTTACAGTCAGCAATAAGCAAGGTAAACGCGTACATCGAATGCAGAGAGATAGTGTAGTGCCTCAGTAAACTAGGATCACAGGTAAACCAAGAACCTAGCATTAGTCTAAACCAGCGTTTCTCAAAGTGGGTGCTGTGGCACAAACTAATTCAGTGTTGCCGTGGGTGAGAAAGTTATGCACAGGGGTGCCCTGTGTTAGCCTGGTAAACCCTCCCTCCGGAAATCTCATTTCCATTTGATGAGATTTCCGGAGGGAGGGTTTACCAGGCTAGCCCTGTGTCAAAAATGTTTGAGAACCACTGGTAAAAACAATATACGATAAAATAACAACATGTACATTGAAACTATAGGATACCAGGTAAACAATGAACCTAGCATCTGTCTAAATAACGTGCCATCTATTGACCTGTTTCCTAAGCTGTGTGTTTTCCACTTCCTGTCGATTTCATTGGATATCATTGGTCATCTGACCAGTTTCATTGGATTTCATTGGATCAAATTGACAGGAAGTGGAAAACACACAGCCTAGGAAACAGGTGAATAATTATTGGATCGTTTTCTGTCGCCGCAGGTGTTCCTCCACCCAAACAGCGCCCCCCTGTGGCGTCGGTACTTGCTGTTCACCCAGAGCCATTTCAGCACCTTCACCGTGTCGAAGGTCAACGCCGCCTACGGCAAGTGTCTGAGCACGCTCGGTGCGGTCCAGGACGGCAGCATGGTGTCCCATCCCGCCCTGCCAGGGACTGAGGAAGGCATGCTGGGTAATGAACGCACTCTTGTCTGTTGGTTTTCTGCTTTTAACCCATTAAGACCGGGAACGCATCTGTGTAATCACTTTAACCATTATCTTATACTTTGGCTATTAAAAAATAGCAGATCTACAAGCTCATAGCACGGCACAGAGTGCCGCGCTATGAGCTTTTTGCTTTTTGAAAAATCACGAACATTTGTGCAAATCTTTGAATATATATATATAGATTTTTAAAGCGAACATTTTTAACTCAAATCTTTGCTTCTGGGGGTTCCCTGGAACAACCTATTTTGAGATGGGGGTCCGCGGCCAAATACATATAATCTTGGGGGTCCTTGACATGAAAAAGTTTGAGAACCACTGATTATAGCAACAGAAAGATTTAGAAGACATTTGTAGAATCCCTAGAAGCAAAGATTTGAGTTACAAATGATCGCTTTAAAAATATATATATATTCAAAAATGTCCAAAACTTAAAAAAAAAAATGCAGATCTACAAGCTCATAGCGCGGCACTTAGTGCTGCGCTATGAGCTTGTATACGGTATATGCTATTTTTGAATAGCCAAAGGAATCTAAAAATGACACCGATA
This sequence comes from Gymnoscopelus braueri, assembly GCF_963280865.1. Classification (NCBI taxonomy): domain Eukaryota; kingdom Metazoa; phylum Chordata; class Actinopteri; order Myctophiformes; family Myctophidae; genus Gymnoscopelus; species Gymnoscopelus braueri. The sequence continues at coordinate 42,450,695 of NC_137621.1, read as the reverse complement.
CGTTTGCGTGTGATATGACAGTGAATGCTTATAGAGTACCAAAGTCCTGACGTCACTCCCACTACCCCTGGGTTACGGAAGTATTTTTTCAATTAAAAATACCATAGCGAAATCTTAGATCTTAAATCATATAAGAACTGTGTTCAAAACATTAACAAATCAGCCCCGCGATTCTGTCAGGTATGAGACTCTGTCGTTTATGAGTTGCATTTGATAACGTCTGTGTTTGGAGAACTTTTTATTTTTATTTTCGTACTCTTTGGATAAAGTTGTACTTTTTCACCGCTGGTTGATGCTTCATATCCATATGAGTAAAATTTCGGGGCTGATTTGTTTATTTTTGGAAGACAGTTCTTTCATGACACAATCTAAGATTTCTCTATGGGATTTTCAACAGAATAAATAACTCCCCCCTAGCGGCCTCTGTGGCAGTGATGTCAGACTTCGGTTCTCTATACGCATGCCAAGTCCAGAATCAAACACAATGCAATCCACGTATAGAGCACATTTAAAAACAACAGCATTGAAGCTCAAGCAAAGTGCTGTACACTCAGTAAAAAAAAGAAAAAAACACACAGTTTAGACCAAGGGTCTTCAACAGGGGGTCCGGGACCCCTAGGGGATCCTTAGAGTTACTACAGGGGGTCCGCCAAATCTTTGTGTGATAGGATTTTTTTTTTACCTTAACCACTTGAACCCTAACATCCATTTTCTGAGGAGAACTTTAGCCAAAAATACTTGCTCACTTTGTGAGCTTGTAGATCGGCAATTTTTTGGCAAAGAGGTATAGGTATAGAGGGGGAAAAAGAGCAGACCAAACTAAACAAAAAAAGTTGAATCTGAAACACAATTTTATACAATACTGCTTCATCTCTCTCTCAGCTAGGGGGTCCTTGGCCTGAAAACGTTGAAGACCCCTGGTTTAGACACATCGACTAAAATAAAAGGCCTGATACACGTAGCATTTTTTTTAAATCAACAGACAACATAAACATCAACTCTCTCTGTCTGGGTTCAAACACAGAACGTTGTGGCTATGTGCATTACCAGGTCGGGGCCACCAGGGTGTCTCCAAGGCACACTTTTAACCTCTGCTCATGAAGCACCACTGGTTGGGGGGGGGGGGGGTATTTTTGACACAAATTGTTAAAAAATAGCATATTCGGTCAATAAATGGCACATTTTGTGTGTGTGGGCGGGGGGGGGGGGGGGCAGTGGTGGAAAGTAACTAAGTACATTTACTTAAGTACTGTACTTTTTAGGTACTTTTACTTTACTGGAGTATTTCCAATTTTCTATACTTTTACTTCTACTCCACTACATCTCAGAGGCAAATATTGTACTTTTACTCCACTACAATTATTTGAAAACTTTAGTTACTAGTTACTTTGCCGATTTAGCTTATTATTACAAAACATACATTAACCACTTCAGCCCTATTTACACTTTGGATATTTGAAAATAGCAGATCTACAAGCTCACAACGACGCGTTGTGAGCTTGTAGATCATCTATTTTCAAAAGATTTTTTTGATACATTTTAGACATGATAACTTGTGAAACGGGACATTCTGCCTAATGAGTACTTTTACTTTTGGTACTTTAAGTACATTTTGATGTCAATACTTTTACTCAAGTAAATGTTGAATACTGGACGTTCACTTGTAACAGAGTATTTCTACACGATGGTATTGATACTTTTACTTAAGTAAAATAATGTAGTACTTTTTCCCGCCACTGGTGTGTGTAGACATCTTCAGGCAGCAGTGTCACTTCCTGCGTCAGAGCGGTCAGTCGGAGAAGGCCATCGCTCTGTTCCAGGCCCTCGTCGACTTCACCTTCTACAAGCCTGACACCGTCCAACACCTGTCCACCAGGCAGCAGGTACATGCATACACACACACACACACACACACACACACACACAACCAAACTGAAGGTGGTATACACGCAAATCACACCGCAGTTACGCGGTGCCGGCAGGATACGTTGCTTTTTCACCACTGTGAGGAAAGCTTCCATACCGTCACAGCCTTAGCATACACACACACATTCTGTGTGTACACACAGACATACACCAGTAGTGATTTGTTATTCTACGTGTGTGTGTGTGTGTGTGTGTGTGTGTGTGTGTGTGAATAGGTGGAATTCTTTGAGACGTTCTGGGACAGTGGGGAGGCGAGGGTCGGGGAGGTCGGAGCCCGTGGTTGGAAGGCCTGGATGCTCCAACAGGAAAGAGGAGGATGGCTTCAACCTAGCGCAGGTAGTACACACACACACACACACACACACACACACACACACACACACACACACACACACACACACACACACACACACACACACACACACACACACACACACACACACACACTACTCACACTACTCACAGGGGGTTACATTTGCAAATAAACCTAAAGTCCTGCTCCCCCCCAAAATCTAGTTTTTTTGTTTGGTTCTTTTTGAAGCTTAGCTATGAAAATCATGGTACTTTCTTGTGCTCTGCATATCTCCAAAGCATTAATATAGTATTTTACAACTAAAATCGGCTCTTTAGAGATGTAACACTGGTTTGATGCAGCAGGGCACGCAACTCAGTGTACAGTATATATTCAAAGCTCCTGCAATACTAAACGAGGGCAAGAATAGAGCAAAGAAAGAGGTATTGCAAAGCTCCTTTGGGGTGTTGTTTGGGTGAGAAAAATACTTGAGATGTGCATTTATTTAACGGAGATGATTTTTTCCTGATGATTTAAACCACACCGTGGGGGCTTTAACTCATGCACCATTTTGTGTGTGTGTGTGTGTGTGCATGCGTGTGTGCATGCGTGTGCGTGCTTGTGTGCGTGCGTGTCCTCAGATGAGGAAGATGAGGAGGAAGAGGACGAAGAGGAGGTGAAGGACCGCAGCCAGCCCAGGTGGAGGATCTGGTTGGACGTGGAGACATCCCGTGAAGCAGCTCATTGGCTGCCCTGGAGGCCGGACAAAACCAAAGGGCAATCAGTGGAGGACTGTGAAGACCCAGACAGACAGGTGATGGAGGGAGGCAGGGCGAGATGGGTGGAGTAAGAAGATAACATAATTAGAGTTTCACTAACGTAGTAGTTGAAGCAGATGTGGGGGTTCTCTCTATACAATGATATCTGGAGTGTTACTTGTTACTTTTAGATCTACAAGCTCACAACGCGTCGCACCGCGACGCGTTGTGAGCTTGTAGATCGGCTATTTTCAAATAGACTATGTGTAAAATAGGGCTGAAGTGGTTAATGTATGTTTTATAATGTAATCATTTATATCTGCAAAGTAACTAGTAACTAAAGTTTTCAAATAATTGTAGTGGAGTAAAAGTGCAATATTTGCCTCTGAGAAGTAGTGGAGTAGAAGTAAAAGTATAGACAATTGGAAATATTCCAGTAAAGTAAAAGTACCTCAAAATTGTACTTAAGTACAGTACTTGAGTAAATGTACTTATTTACTTTCCACCAGTGATTTTTGGGTTTAGCGCCACTCTGAAGAATCCTATTGCTGAGGCGCAACTCCCTTGTGTCCTTCCTCACAGGTCCTGTTTGACGACATCGGCCCGTCTCTGATCCGGCTGTCCTCTCCAGACCTCCGGCTGCGTCTTGTCCTGTCCTTCCTGGCCTTCCTGGGTCTGCCTGTGGACCCTGTGCTCTCCGGCGCCCCCTGTCAGCCCAGCCTGCTCTTGGATGACCTTTCTCTGCTCACTCGGGGTATTGAGAATGAGTGGTTATATTGGAACATTATCCCTATGTGCACCGGAACATTTTTGTTTTAGTCGTAGTCTTTTGAATGAAATTCCATTTAGTTTTAGTCATCTGAAATGTTGTAGTTTTAGTCTAGTTTTAGTTGACTAAATATCATACTTTTAAATCTACAGTTGATTTATTCGACGCGTTGTGAGCTTGTAGATCGGCTATTTTTAACACTGGGCCTAGGCCATCTGGTAATCAGAAGGTCGCCGGTCCCAGTGTTGAACATATGTCCTTAACCGAAAATAGACGATCCACAAGCTCAAAACGCATTGTGAGATTTTTTTTTATTTTAACTCTGACTGCCAGAGTATTTTCATAAAGTACTCCCCCAGTGCCAGCGATTTTCGTGGTTTTTTGTTTTGTTATTTTATTATTTTATTTCCATATAGACTTGACTTGAAACTGACTTTTGAACGATCACCCACCACTAGAGAGCAGCATTGATAAACTCTCTGAGTCTCCCACAGCTCTCTCAGCCAGTGCAACAGTCATTTTCATGAAACCGGATGTGAATTGGTCTCATATTCTCTGATCGGCGAAAATTACGATGTGATACACGACGGCGATGACTGTTCGTCACCCAGACCATAGATTATAGAAAGGGAGGTCTCCGATAGCTTTTTATACTGTGTGAAAAACGGTATAAAACCCTATTCTAGCCGAAAATGACTGTGGAGAAAAAAAAAGAAACGGAAATCGCGTCATAAAACCGGATGCAGTGGTGGGTGAAGTAAGTGGAACCTGAAACTTATAGTGATTCATTGCAGAACAGCGTGATCAGAGATTAAACAATGAACGCGCGTCCAACGCGTCGACGGCCAACTGGACAAAGTAGCACTTGACGCGTTATCGCGTCGTCCGCAGTCAAAGAGTTAAAAGGAAAAAAAGCAACATTAAAATTTGTATTACATTTTAAAATTGATTACGGATTCTCTACAGTCCCACTGTAGTTGTGTCTCCACCAAGCCACCAGTCTCACTCCCTGTTTTCTGCAAGGCAACGACCTCCAGCAACCTCTGACCTCCAATGACCTCCTGAACGTTGGCGTCCACCCTGTGGGTCACATGACGACCCTCCTGGGAAGCAGGAAGTGGCCGGGGCTGGGGAAGCAGGGCGAAGAGTTTGTCGCCAACGCGTTCCACATGCTCCTCCCGCAGGTCCCCGCCCGCCACCGAGCCGCCCTGTCGCTCAGCTGGATGCGCTACGAGAAACTCAAGGTTAGAGCAATTGTAGACCTTAGACCTCTTATCCAGAGCGACTTTAAATAAACAGATACCGTACATAAAATGCAAAGAGAACGGTGTAATTCCTCAAGAAACTGGGATCCCCTTGTAAACCAAGAACTTTGCATCAGTGTAAACCACACAAATACTATCGAAATAACAATCTGTACTTTGAAACTATAGGATACCAGGTAAACGATGAACCTAGCATCTGTCTTGTAGGACTGTGACCTACTACTGTCTGTCTCACACAGGGATGGGTTACGGCTCTTTAAAGTTAACTTTAAAGAGCCGTAACCCATTGATACGGCTCAATGGGTTACGGTAAAGTTGTTTTATTCTGCTCTGTAAAGCGACTTTGAGTATTTAGAAAAGCGCTATATAAATTGTATGTATTATTATTATTATTATTATTATTATAAGTTAACAATTTACATTTTAGCCATTTAGCAGACACAATAAACAAGGTAAATAATCACATGGCGTTAATAGAATGCAGAGAGAACAGTGTAGTGCCTCAAGAGTTTCTGTGTTTGTTTCCATACGCTACGGCTCGGCTTCAGATAAGGTTCTCAGAACCTATGCACAGCAGCCATCTTGGAAAGAAGATCAAATAATACTGGACATTTAACACGCTCACAGACACACATTAGATATATCAGTACACGTATGAACAGTGAACAAGGAAAGACTGCTTTCATTTATTATGCTTCAGGACTCTCTGAAAGTGGCTCGATAGGTCTCCGTAGAGACATTTAGGGTGCTTCTAGAAGACACATTACATAGTGACTGCACCTGTTTCATGTAACCCTATATTTATTTGCATCTGTTATTCGTTATAATGTGGTTTAAATGTGTGTTATTGTTTTTCATTATATGTATTGTATTTCATAACTTGTTTTACATGCTGTGAATCAGGGCTTCCTCGGAAAAAGAAAGCTTGCTCTCAATGGTCTTCCCTGAATAAATAACGGTCGAAGAATTTAAGAGCTGTGAGATGAGTTCAGATCAAAAAGTGTCTTGACATGAAATATCCTCGTGTGTGTGTGTGTGTGTGCGTGTGCGTGCACCAGGTCTGGCGCTGCGTCCACGGCAGCAGCAGGAAGCGCCTCCGCTCTCAGGGCAAGAGCAGCAAGCGCGTCGCCAAGCGGCTGCTCAAGGAAACCGACAACCGCTCGTCGCTGGGGCTCTGGCGCGAGTACGCCCACCTGGAGTGGCTGCTGGGTAACCACGACGACGCCCGCAAGGTGTTCTCCACAGCGGTGGCGGCGGGTGCGGGTGCGGCCGGGGCCAAGGCGCCGCTGGCTGACCACCCAGCCCTCTGCGAGCTCTGTCTGCTGTGGGCCCAGCTGGAGGTGGAGGAGGGGGAGGAGGAGGCGAGGAGAAAAGGAGCGGAGGGAGGAAGAGGAGGCCAACGGGAGGTGACCAGCTCCCCGGCGGTGTGCGTGCTGACCATGCTGGCGGAGGGCACGGCCCCCTCCTCCTCCGCCTCGTCCCAGCCCTTGTCCCCCGTCGCCGTTCTAAAGGCCAGGAGGTCGTATGAGCAGAACCTAGCAGCCGGGCTGTCCGCACTGGACCAAGCTCTTCACAACTCCCATGCCGAGGAGAGAGGTATGGTTCTGACTGTGATGCTCGGGTGTGGCAGGAATGTGATCGGTCCAAGCCGCAGAAGTAGACGAGATTTTTTTACACACTGTGTCATTTTCGAGTACCGATAACATTGTTCGAAGGTAAAATATGACACTGTTCGGAATGCAGGTAATGTTTCTATAAATCCAGGAATCTGTGAGTGTCTGTCTCAAGAACTCTACCGTATGATGTGTCATATATGCCCTACGAAGACAAAGTGCAGTAACAACGGGAAAAAAACTGGTCAACTGGTCAGCCAAATGAGATATCGGCATATAAGGGACAATAATTGTATATCTGTTCTTGAGGTAATTGTTTATCCCCCAAAATCACGAAGGCCAATTTGACAAATAAGTCGGTGTGTCCAAAAACGTAGGTACTGCACTTTGGCTTTGTAGGGCACTCCAAGTTCTCTGATAATGGGTACTGCACTACAGTGTGTGACCCTGACAATGGGTACTGTTCTTTAATGTCTCGCGTCATCTCTCCCCCCCGCCCCGCCCCACCCCAGGACTTCAAGAGGACGTTCTAGGAGAGAGGCTGCGTCTCAGAGGTCTGGTGGGCTGTCACGCTCTGTTTCAGTACCTCACCGTCGGCATCCAGGCCGCCGACGCCGTCTACGCAGAGGCCAGAGAGAGACTGGAGGGACTGCACGGCACGCTAAGCCACGCCGAGGAGGCCGACGCTGGCGAGGAACGCAGCCGGACGGGCGCGGCCGCTAAGTGCAGGCTAGCTTGCGAGTGCGAGGCGCTGGCGGTGCAACAGGCGGCCTTGCTAAGGCACCACACTGTCACCAGTGTGTTTCCTCTGGCGACACTGAGACGGACTCTGACGTCTGCCCTCTCCGCCTGGCCCGGCAGTGCCCCCTTGTGGAGTTTGTACACACAGGTAATGCCTTAAGTTTTGTTTTCTGAGCTCCCCTCGAAGCAGTGTTCATTTTGACAGCAAATGTTGATTTAGTTTTACTCATAGTCTTTTGAATTAAATTCAATTTAGTTTGTCATATTTTAGTCATCTGAAATATTTTTGTTTTAGTCTAGTTTTAGTTTGATTTTAGTTGACTAAATCTACAGTTGATTTAAATGTATTTTGTAAAAATAGTAAAAGCATGTGAGCAACGCTTTTTTTGGTGGGTTCCCAGCGTTGTAGGGGTCTCTAATTTTGGGAGTCCATTTTTTTTACACTCTATGAGTTACAGATGCGTTCTGTCTTTCTATCTTTGGCGTGCTGCCTCTCACTCTACCTGTGTTGCAGGTGGAGAACCGTTACCATAGCGCAGGCCGGGCACGCCGGTTCTTCGACTCGGTGACCCGGGGCAGCGGTAGTGTCGTGCCTCGCCTCTTCGCCATCGTCGCCGAACAACAGAGGAAGCGGCTGGTCGACGCCGCGCAGAGGTAAAAAGCAGAGAGGGAGGGATTGTGAGCTTGTAGATCGGCTATTTTCGTCAAAGCTTGTAGATTGGCTATTTGGTGTAAAGGGAAAAAGAGCAGACCACGTACAGAGCCAGAGGGTTTAGGTGGTTATGGTCTTTCTATAGCACTTGGACTACCACTACCTGCATGACTGTTTATTATATAACTTTTATTATATAACTTGTATTAGTACTCTATGACTCTAAGCCTGTGGGGCTTCCGTAGGTCTGGTTCCTATGGCGATACCCTGCCCATCCTGCCAGAGAATGGCCTTAGCAACCGCATCCGGGCCCTGTTTGAAAGCACCATAGCAACGGAGACTGGAGCTCACTGTCCACTACTTTGGAGGATGTACATGCACTTTCTGGTGAGACGGGAAACACACACAGGCACGCACACACACACACACACACACACACACACACACACACACACACACACACACACACACACACACACACACACACACACACACACACATATCTGTTTTAATAGCGTTGTGAGAACACCCCAAAGGTAATTCCCATACCAACGCAATAACCACAAAATGCCTTACCTTTAACCGACCTTCAACCCTAATTCTAACTGTGACATTAACCATTAACTCTAAAATTATGTTTTATCATTGTAAAGACCAGCAAAAGGTTAGAACCTTTTACTGTTTTTTTTTCTTCAATAGAGCATTTCACTTTCTCTTTTACAAGAGATAATTGATCTCTTGTAAAAGAGATCAATTTTCTCTTTTACAAGGGAGGCCTGGCCAAGACAGCAGCCTGAGAATGTTTCGGACAAAACACCAATAAGCAACACGGAAATGTACAATAAAAGCGTTCAAAATAATTTAAATACCTATACAGACCGCCACAAGTACCAGCCACTTCATTCACAATTTTTACTGGAGATTTTAAATCAGGAAGAGAGACCAATTCCCTTTGGTTTCACACAGACAGCAACATGACCACATCTCGTGATCTCAGACTATACTGTCAGATCTCTGTGCAGTCAAAGTGCAAAATGTGCGATGGGAGTTTCCCCAAGCACAGCTTTATAAATGGAACAAGCACTGATGACTGAGGCTGCGAAAGGTCAGAGATGTTCGACCAGCCCTGCAATGAAGAGTATAATGATGAGCAGTGGTGGAAAGTAACTAAGTACATTTACTCGAGTGATGTACTTAAGCGCAATTTTGAGGTATTTTTACTTTACTGGAGTGTTTCCAATTTTCAGTACTTTTACTTCTGCTCCACTACATCTCGGAGGCAAATATTGTACTTTTACTCCACTACAATTATTTGAAAACTTTAGTTACTAGTTACTTTGCAGATGTAAATCATTATATTATAAAACATACATTCACCACTTTCGCCCTATTTTATACCTAGGCTATTTGAAAATAGCCTATCTACAAGCTCACTGAGCTTGTAGATCTGCTATTTTCAAACATTTTAGTACTTTTACTTTTGGTACTTTAAGTATATTTTGATGCCAATACTTTTGTACTTTTACTCAAGTAACATTTTGAGCACAGGCCTTTTACTTGTAACAAGGGTATTTTCATACTGTGGTATTGCTACTTTTACTTAAGCAAAATATCTGAGTACTTCTTCCACCACTGATGATGAGGCAGGGCTTCACAAGTGTGACAAATCTCAGTGCCCTGTGGTTATCTAACATGTGCGTTCGTGTAACAGCAGATCACCATAATGAGTAGTACTGGTAAAGAAAAAGGTTTCTGGGACCAGACTTTTTGCCTCAAAGGAGAAACGGGACTTGTTTCTGAAATAAAGCCCTAGTTGTTGTCGTTTGTTTGTTTTTGGGGGGAGCATCAATTTGTTTCTGTCCATAGAATTTCCCTACATTTATTTTAACAATAAAAATGTTGTGCATGGAAGCAATTTAAAGTAAAAAACATGCTGGAACTAAATGACAATAACTATGTAGTTTAGTTAGTAGATTACATATTTGACCCACTTGAATTGTATGAACAAATCTATCTGAAGATTGAGATAAAAAGTTATATTTTCTACAGTAGATCAATGGTTCTCAAAATGAGGTCCAGGGACCCTCAGGGTTCATTGAGGGGGTTCCAAATGGACCCTTACAGGTCTGTAACTCTGAGAGTGTGCAAATGGAACCGACACTCTCAGATTTATAGGGGGAACCAATGCAGTAGATGTTACTTTACTATATCTGTCCACTCCTCTATAGTGGGGAGCTTTGGGAAGCAACCAATGCATTGTGAGAACATGTGATATCAAGACACCAAATACACACTCATCAGGTTGTCTTTCCTGGAAATCTGCATGTCCTAAAAATAATATGTAGAATTGCCTGGGCTGGGCAGATCAATGTTAAGTATGCCGTTTAGTGCTTTGTGGATCTCTGCCCAGAAAGGCTTTATCACTGGACGATCCCAAAATATATGCCAGTGACCAGCTTCCCGAAAACCACACTGTTGTCGCCAGAGAAATGTGCTTTCTGCTTTGGTGTAATAAAGAAACGTACAAGGCGTGTGTGTGTGTGTGTGTGTGTGTGTGTGTGTGTGTGTGTGTGTGTGTGTGTGTGTGTGTGTGTGTGTGTGTGTGTGTGTGTGTGTGTGTGTGTGTGTGTGTGTGTGTGTGTGTGTGTGTGTGTGTGTGTGTGTGTGTGTGTGTGTGTGTGTCAAATGAGGATTGTTTGTGTGTGTGTAGACACACACACAAACAAACAATCCTCATTTGATATAGAATAACTTTCTCTTCCCATTTGTCTTTAACCTCTCTTCCTATATACTTCATTGTACAATATAAAGAAAAAGCTGATCTACAAGCTCACAACACGTTGCATTGCGACGTGATGTGAGCTTGTAGATTAGCTTCTTCTTTTCTTTTTTGCCTATAATGACATGCCCAAAATAGGGACAGTTGAAAGTGGTTAGTGTATTCTCTTCTTTTTCTTTTGGCTAATTCCCATCGGGTCGCCACAGTGGCTGTCCACCTGCTTCTGTTCTCGGCGTCTTCCTCGGTCACTCCAGCCACATTGCATGTCCTCTCTCACCTCATCCATAAACCTCCTCTTTGGCCTTCCTCTTCTCCTCTTGCCTGGCTCTTCAGCATCCTTCTCCCCCAATGTACCCCTCATTCCTCCTCTGCACATGTCCAAACCATCTAATCTCTCTTGTTTTATCTCCAAACCTTCTAACCTGGGCTGATCCTCTAATGCAGGGGTGATGCAACTTTGATGATGGAGAGGGCCACTATATCTCCACACTCACTCTAGAGGGCCACATTGCATATACTGTCGGGCAGACACCTCTTATCTCTGTGTTTTAACTTTTTTGTAAATTAATGCCGTACTTGGCCATTCTATGTCACACAAAAGTCGCAAAAATAGACGATCTACAAGCTCAAAACGCGTCGCAGTTTTGCTATATTTTAATTGGAATCCTGAAAAGTAAAATTGTTTTTTAATTTCAAATGCATTTAGTTATACTTATGTTAACTTTATGAACTTAAATACAAATACATTGGACATAAAAAAGACAGTAGAATTTGTGTACTAGTCATTAAGCTACTAATATAGACTGAAGTAATCAAAGCGGGTCATGTTTGTATGTTTGGAATTGTAGCAGCTGAAATCAATAATATGTCAGTATTCCGTTATTAACCTAAGGGCTGCATTAAGTGAAGATGGGGACCGCATGTGGCCCCCAGGCCGCCAGTTGCCCATGTATGCTCTATGTATTTGTCCGCAGACCCCCATCAGAAAATATTTTGTTCTAGGGACCCCCAGAAGCAAAGATTTGAATTGAAAATGTATATATATATTGAAAGTGCCACTCGGTGCCGCGCTGTGAGCTTCTAGATCTGCTGTTTTTGAATAGCCAAAGAGATCTAAAATGACACAGATGCGTTCCCGGTCTTAATGGGTTAAACTCCTTCACCTTCACCACCTCCACTCCCCTGGCATCCTCACCGTTCCAATGTTCCCACTCAATGTTTTGGGGGCATCTATTGTTAGGTCCTCATTATAACCACAGATATGCTCCGAAAGTGTGAAAAACGTATTTTTCATTTCGTTAGGTCTTTAATGTCCTTTCCACCTGGAGGAAAAACAATGGGTATGGTATTTGGCTTCTTGGCTGAAAGGCAGTCCTCAAGCCAAATACCAGGAGATTCATAACAGGAGATCATTTCTCACCTCTTTCCCTGAGCTGTAATAAAGTGTTCTCAGGCTTCTCCTAACATGGTATCAAAAGCTTTGAACAGGTCGGTAAATAGAGCTTCAACACTCTGCTTCTTATCCAAAAAATGCCAATGATATTATTCACCACCTTCAGCGTCGCAGTAATGGTGCTATGTTGCTTTCTGAAACGAGACGGATGCTTAGATGTTTATAATTTGTTATGTAAGTGTTCTCTTACAAGCAGCTTTTCAATGATCTTAACCAGGACTGACAACTTAGAGATGGGTCTATAATTATTTAATGAAGTGGACACCCCCCACTTTCTTTTGGGAGAAAACATAGCCTGACTTTTATATTTTGGGAATCATAATGCTTAGGGTGGGTTTGAGATTAGATGTGTAAGGTATAGTCACTATAGTGCTATACAATATGCAGCGTTCATATTTAGCGAATCACCTCAGTGCTTAGGGTGAGGTTGAAATTATATGTAAGGGAGATTGCAATAAAATATGCAGCTATCTTTTAAGAAGTACGATTCTAAGTCGTCTGGACCAGCAGGTTTTTAGGATCTCGGAACTCGACTAAGGCTTTTATGTACTTCATCAACAGAAAATGGAGAAAAAGAGAAAAGTTGATCAGTAGAATAGATAGTCTGTATCACAAACTGTGGTGTTCACAGATGCAGAGTTGGAGAATCAAACAGTGAGCATTGAGCCACAGAACACAAAATGCTCATTAGCACAACTCATTATCGTTTCCACCAGCAGATAAAGATTTGAAGGCTTTCTAGAATGTCCATTGTTCGAATTTTCATTGGTAACTGAATGATAATACAAGATTTTGTTTTGCGATGTGCAGCGATTTCTAGCCGTTTCCCAGGCCTTGTTTCTTATGTGTAGGAGACTAGATCATTCTTCTGTAAACCAGTCGTTATTAGGCCTTAACTCTATACTTAACGCCGAGGTGCATATCTAAATTATCTGTAATTTCCGTAAAGCCAGGATAAAAATACGATAGTTGCTACGTACATCGTCAATCAGATTTCAAAGTATAACAAATCATACAAAAACACTGTTTAGTCACTTGTGTACTTTTCAGAACACAGTGGTCACTAACATCATTAGCAGCATTTATGGGGTGATGAAGGTTGGATATCCAAAATGTCTGTGTCAATTTGAGGCACATGGAACAATAAAGGAAATTATTTTCATTTTATTTCTGTGTGACCCTCCTCTTTTTGAATTGTTAAAAAAGAATGCGTGGTCAGAGCGCGGTGATAATAGAAACAAGTTTGTTACAGTATTTATGGGGAACATTTGTGAAGATTAGGTATTAGGCCGGGCCCACACTTTCAGAGTTATTATGGGGGCCTGTCGACTAATCAATACCGAACTGGGGGTTCATTGAAATGAAAAGGTTTGAGAACCACTGCCCGATACACACCACCTTCAGAAGCCGGCCTCTTCCACGTAGAAACAGACATGTTGGCTACACGACACTGAGCTGGCCATGTGATGATACAGAACTGAAGATTAGGTCAATTAAAGATTTACCCTGGAAATGTATATTAGGATGAGTAGAGCTTATCCACAATATGCACACACTTTTGCACACATTTACCTACAGAAATGTGCTGTCAGTTAACCTTTATGTGTGTTTGTGTGTGTGTGTCTGTCTGTCTGTCTGTCTGTCCGTCCTATGTTCATAATTTGTTTGCAGGTGTCAGAGGGAAGGGTGGACAAGGCAAGAGGGATGTTCTACAAGGCTTTACAGAACATTCCCTGGGCCAAGGTGAGCCCCATGCAAAAAGCACGGCACACACACACACACCCCCTTTATACAAAGCCATCATATCCCCATTATGTGAACCAGTGTCCCTTGCCTTACTATAATATTTCAATGTATTCTCTCCCTGTCATCTATGTTTGATTGTGTGGGTGTGTGTATGGACGCATCCATGCGTGTGTATTTGCAAATGTGCAAATGTGTGTGTACGTCTTTTCCTTTTGTGTGTGTGTGTGTGTGTGTGTGTGTGTGTGTGTGTGTGTGTGTGTGTGTGTGTGTGTGTGTGTGTGTGTGTGTGTGTGTGTGTGTGTGTGTGTGTTTGCTTTTGTATGCATGCATTGTGTGTGTGTGTGTGTGTGTGGTCAGGGGCTGTACATGGACGCTGTGCAGCTGTTTCCTGAACATCTACAGGAGTTTGTAGATCTGATGACAGAGAAAGAGCTACGACTCAGACTGCCCTTAGAGGAGCTGGATATACTACTAGAGGACTGAACACACACACACACACACACTCTGCTTCAGGTGATAACTGTTGAGTTATAGTTACAGATGGCGCATAGGGCATGTCACAAAGTCCCTCCCTCTGACATCTTGCTGAGTGGTTTTAGTTAGAAGTTTATTGTTCGAGGCGGTTTGCAGCTGTTCCTTGAACATCAGCAAGAGTTTGTAGACAGAGAAAGAGCTACTACTAGAGGAGTGAAAAAAAACACACACACATACACACACACTGGTCTAATTCAGGTGATAACTTGTTTTGAGTTAGCTTGACTGATAATGCACCCGTGGCACTCTGACACACTGCCTGGCAGGGATAGGACTCGAGTCCTATGAGTTTGAAACCCAGGCTCACCCTGTTGATATCCAGATGCACACACACACACACACCCACACACACACACACACACACACACACACACACACACACACACACACACACACACACACACACACACACACACACACACACACACACACACACACACACACACACTGTTTTCTTGAATCACAAGGTTGCAGAGGGTTAGTCTGAAGCCAAGACAAACAATCTGTTCTAGCACTATGAATTGTAAAATAAAAATATATATATTCTGATGCAAGTTGCATTTTGTGTGTTGAAGCTTTGTTATTAGATACTTTTTGACAGGATTTCTTGAAAGTGACCTCATACATAAAGGAGCTTGTGTTAAAATAGTGTTGTCATTTAGATATCCGGAGTATTTTTTTATGAGTCACTTGAGTAATTGCAACCTCAATGAGCTCAACAAAGAACAAAGAAGTACTGTGGGGGATAAAATAAATAAATATGCTGCGATCGGAGAGAAACTGCCAAGAATGAAAATGTATCAGCACTGGGTTGCCAAAAAAGACCCCAATATGGATAGAACTGAGTGATCCTC
Source organism: Gymnoscopelus braueri (assembly GCF_963280865.1). NCBI lineage: Eukaryota > Metazoa > Chordata > Actinopteri > Myctophiformes > Myctophidae > Gymnoscopelus > Gymnoscopelus braueri. The sequence goes on along the minus strand of NC_137621.1, from coordinate 42,435,313 downwards.
CATCCAACTTTTCTGCAGCTATGGATGTTCAATTATAAATGTGAAGGACTCCCACATAAACCAGAATTTTGGAAGGGAATTTTGCGATGTGAAAGTTGCCCTAATATTGCATTTTGTACTGTGCAGCACGTAAATAAAAGTCTTCATTCTTTCACGGGCCCCCCTGGCATCGTTTGAACACGGTTCCAGACTACTATAAAGAGTGATGATTTTAATGAGACCAGATGGTAATGAAGAACGCCCGGTGTCTGCTGGTGTTTATCGTCCCATATGACTTTGGCTCAAAGCTGTCCTCGAATGACTTGACAGGGAGATGAATGAAATGCACCCCAGCCTTCAATGGAACAGAACAGGATTAGACGTACATGAGTCTATTCAAAAGTTGTCTAACCACTTAAACCCCATATGGGTAACTGGAGTCCCTCAGGGCTCAATACTAGTGTCTCTTCTGTTTTCTGTTTTTGTGGGGAAAGCTTTAGCTGAAAATAGCCGATCAAATACCAGCGCGTTGCGAGCTTGTAGATCTATTTTCAGCGAAAGCTTTCCCCGCAATACAGATGCTGGGGTGTAAGGGGTTAAAACGGTTCCTTTTTGAGTGGGTGGAACTCAAACTAATAAAGTGTGCTTGAAATGTTAATTTCTCAACTCCAGCCTTTTAAACTTCAGTTTTTAAATATATAGATATATTCATTTTTCTCACACCGTCTGCATTGCGGCAAAAAGAAAGCTATAGCTTATTGTATAAACCCTGTCCATCCCTAATTCACAAATTAAACTGCAGCTTATTTTGGATCCGGGTCTTGTCCATAAATAGAGTGAGTGGAGTGTCTCCTCAATCTCAAACATCATGGGTTGTTGGACCCTGACAGTGGTGGAAAAAGTACTCACATTTTTTACTTGAGTAAAAGTATCAATACTGCAATGTAGGAATACCCTGTTACAAGTTAAAGTCCGGAATTCAAAATGTACTTAAAGTACCAAAAGTAAAAAGTAGTCATTTGGGCAGAATGTCCAATTTCACAAGTTCACTGTGAGCTTGTAGATCTGCTATTTTCAAATGGCCAAAGTGTATATAGGGCTGAAGTGGTTTATGTTTTGTATTAATAATCAAAATCCACAGAGTAACAAAGTTTTCAAATAACTGTAGTGGAGTAAAAAGAACAATAGTTGCCTCTGAGATGTAGTGGAGTGGAAGTACTGAAAATTTGAAATACTCCAGTAAAGAAAAGTACCTCAAAATTGTACTTAAGTACAGTACGAGTACACGTATGTACTTAGTTACACCACTGGCACTTGTTGACCCTGACATGTCATTTTCAATCAAAGATCATCTCTTTATTGCTCAGCAGATCGGCAGCCATACACGTCAATCAACCTCACAGAGCCAATCATTGGCTGGCAGACAGGATGGAGATAGATGTGTCAGTGTAGCATATTAGACACGCACTATTTGTGATCATATCAAATCTGGTTTACAACGTATCCGTCCACTCTAGCGCATAGGGATTTCTTTGACCTGAAATATGGAATTAAAGGCACACTTTAAACCAACAGACTCAAACTCAGTGGTGGAAAGTAACTAAGTGCATTACTTCAGTACTTTACTTAAGTACAATTTTGAGGTGTTTATACTTATGCTGGAGTAGGCTACCTCCCAACAAAAATTACTTTTACTCCACTACATAGAGTCAAATATTGTACTTTTCACTCCACTACTACAATTATTAGAAAACTTTAGTTACTAATTAATTTGTAGATTTGGATTATTATTACAAAACACACATTAGCCACTCAAGCCCTATTTAATCTTTGGCAATTTTCAAAAGATTTGTATACATTTGAAACCTGTGAAACGGGACATTTTGCATAATGAGTAGGCTACTTTCTACTTTAGGTACATTTTGATACCAATACTTCTGTACTTTTACTCAAGTAAATTTTTAATTTGTAACAGAGTATGTCTACAAGGCAGTATTGATACTTTAAGTAAAACATTTTTGTACTTTTTCCACCACTGTCGTTGAGCAGCAGCCAATGTGAGGCAAAAAAGTACCCCATGTTGCTACTCTCCGTCAATGCCTTGACGCATTGCAGATCCGGCGTGGCCAATCAGCGCCTCCGTACAATGAGCATGATACTGCAGGTCTGCTCTGGCCAATCACAGGCGGCCTCTCAAAAACGCAACCGCAACTTCCCTGGGCGCGACGTTTACAAGCGTATCCTTCCGCCCACATAAAACTGTGCGCGGCACAAAGTAGTCCGTCCAGTCAGTGCGTCTTGCATGGCAATAAGCACAGGCAGGCAGGCCAGTGAGGCCACCAATGGCAGGTCCACTGATATTCTGTGTATTATAGCACTAACTTCATTAGATGATATCTTTCAAAGTGCAAAACAAAACCCCTTCCCTAATCCCTGTAGTGAAAGTTGTCTTATTACATTTGGTGTAATGAGATGAAGGTAAGATAAACCTGCATTCCCAGGTGTCAGCAACTGCAGTAAAAAAAACTGCAGAGTGTGTGTGTGTGTGTGTGTGTGTGTGTGTGTGTGTGTGTGTGTGTGTGTGTGTGTGTGTGTGTCAAAAAGCTTGAGTGTAGAAGTCAGTAAAACAGTGAAAACTAAAACAATGGACCTGGATCGAGGCAAGCTTGCCGAAAAGAAATATGGAGATTTTACTTTAATCCATGCCAGGACTACAAAAGGAAAATGTACAACTGAAGAAAATCCAACTAAAAAAGCACCTAGGCTGCTAATGACAGCGTGTCTGCGTGTCACTCCCCGTCTTCCTCGCCACATTTCCTGTCAGTCTACTGTGTATATATATTTTTTTTTTATCCAACAGAAATCTTATATCAATGGAGCGGCAGATTGTCAACCTCTCCCCATGGCCACCTGTGCAATCACTGAGCTGTTTCCGTTATATACTCTGCAGACTCCACCCTTCCATTTCTAATCAACCAACCACAGTATAATTAGCCTGGTTCCAGACCATAGACCCCGCCCACTCTCTGAGTGGGGCTCCTCTTGGTCTGGTGTCATAATGTGAGCCTATGGCTTTTCACGGTAGAAGAAATACCTGTCAAATCAGAGTCGGAGGTGGGGGTGGGTCTAACGACAAGCCAATCAGCGCCACGGGGCGTTCTCAAGCTGTGCGACACTAGCTTGCGACGTCACATGTAGGCGGATCCTTGGATCTCTTGTGATTGGTTTAGGGAAATACTAATCCCCTCCCCCAAGTAATCGACTACAGTGCAGACAATTTCAGACTGAAGCTCCACGCAGCTTCAGTCTGATAATCAGGCTACAGTATAATAGCAATCCACGCAAGATGCTCCACATGTTCTAATCAATCAGCTAACAGGATGAACAGGCGCCCAGGCACAGGCAGATCTTCAGGCACCAATCAATCATCCAACTACACAGCTGGGCTTCAACAGGCCGCTCCCCCAGAACAGCATCTTCCTGCGCAGATAAACACAAAGATATGAAAGAGAAGAGATTCCAGTCACAACAGAATGTGCACCTTCTGTGTGACTGGGAATCTACAAGTTACAAGCATAACATACATTTCATTAAGAATGTGTAGGCCTACTGCTGAACTTGAAACCAAAAACAAAAAAATTGTCTGCAAGAGGCTGCTCTGTGACAGTCATTGCTAGCCTGACACAATCTGCAACGGGTCTCTGAATGAATGGGTTAACATGTAGCTAATGTATGCTAAATATAAGCATACATTTACAGTCTATCATCAATGAATATATGTCATCAATGAATAGCCTTTATTTGAATGAATATTAAGTACGTTTCTCATCAGATATTCCTATCTGTTATACTGTTCTGTAGTGTACCATAGTACTTGTGCAAGTGCACCAGAGTCAAAGCAGTTATTAATTCAATAGAACAGACTGCCAGAGTCAAAGCCAGAGTCAGTAATCCAAAAGAATAGACAGTGCATAATAGTAAGCTCCCAGCCTCCCATGTGGGGGTCAAGCTTGGTAGTGGAGCCTAATGGCTACTGGCAAAAGGAATGTAATGCACGGTCTCATTATAGTTTTGAGCTGAATTTGACCTTATTCTCTATCTTTTTACCAAGCCATGTTCAAACACAATTTCAGATACACCAGAGGACAATTAGAAACATAAGTGGTTTAGAAGGATTTATTCAGGATATTAAATATGACAGTTTATTATAGCTTTGGGGCCCAGATGGCAGCCCGTCACCTGAATCAGTAAAATCTATCTGCATTTTAATGCCTGCCTGTAAAAGTGGATTATGCAGCAGCAAAGAGACAGAGCGAAATCAATTGCTTTAACCTATGTGATCACCGAAAACTGAATTAAAATGGGAATTGCTGTTTTTAAGCCTGTGCATGTAATGGGTCCGAGCAGTCCATGCTTTTTAGTGCAAATGAACAATTCACTCCCACAGAAACCAATTAAGACTCAAAACCCGGGCCATGATATAAACTCTTAAGCTGCTTCAGCAATGGGAACATGCATTTATGGACCTGCAGAATGCTTCTTTAGCTATTAGTCTACTCTATACAGTATTCTCCTGTCCTGAACTTTTTGCAGAAATAAAAAGGCTCCAGAGCCTAAATTGAACTAAGTATTGTATTGCCCAATATCAAGTTTTTATTTAATTTTTATTATCATTCAAGCTTATACAGCATAGTATTTTAATGCATTTCTTACATTGCAGAGACTAGTGTGAAAGCACCACAACATTAGAAGGAACTTCATACAACATTTGCTTGTACATCCACAATTTTCTTTTAAATAGATACAAAAACATTTTCAAATGGGGGTCCGTGGTGCCAAATACACTTGGGCTGGGGGTCCTTAAACCACTTTATCTATTTAAGTTAGATATTCAAAAATAGCAGATCTACAAGCTCACACCATGTCACTTCGTGCCGGGCTGTGAGCTTGTACATTTTCTATTTTTTTTTAAATAGGAAAAAAATAAGACATTTTCAGATGGGGGTCTGCAGCCAACTACACATCAATTTGGAAGTCCTTGGCATGAAAAGGTTTGAGAAGTTGGCTATGCAAAGATAGCAGATCTACAATCTCACAGCAGAGAGAGAGAGAGAGAGAGAGAGAGAGAGAGAGAGAGAGAGAGAGAGAGAGAGAGAGAGAGAGAGAGAGAGAGAGAGAGAGAGAGAGAGAGAGAGAGAGAGAGAGAGGCAGGCAGGCAGGCACTAGGCGGAGGAATACAGCTCTGTTTCAGTGCAGCAGTGGTTCGGTCTCTCTCGGTCCAGTCCGTCCATCCAGGCAGCAGCAGCAGCTCTCGGTGGCAGCCGTCCATTACTCCTCTCTCTCCCCCTAACAAACCAACACACCCAGCGATCAACACACACACATCATGGTGAGTATTACCGATCTGACGCCTTTTTTCCCCTCCTCTGCCATAATAATAACAACAACACACCACTTAACAGTCTATTCGTCTATAGGTTTGGTTGAATGTGTGAGGTAGAAACGGGGTGGAAAATGTATGAATTGACTGAGATCTCTCCTCCACGCCTCCATTCCATTGCAGAGAGAGAGAGAGGCTGCTGTGTGTAATAATGTACAGTAATTTGTGTGATCAGTGCTTATTATTGTGTTGTAAGCTGTAATAAGGTGGTAATAAGGCTTCGATGGCTCCAAAATGCAGTTATTGTTCTGTTGTAAGGTGGTACAGGCTTCGATGGCTCCAAAATGCAGTTATTGTTATGTTGTAAGGTGGTATAGGCTTCGATGGCTCCAAAAAGCAGTTATTATTGTGTTATAAGCTGTAATAAGGTGGTAATAAGGATACGATGGCTCCAAAATGGACGTCTTTGGCATCAGCTGGTTTTGGGGTTTGTGTCTTGGGTGTTTGATCGCGGCCACTATACTGACTGAGTTGAACTATTGTTGATGTTTATGTGTTATAGGCTACTACACACTTGTTACAAATGGACATACAACTGACATTGCATATGGCGGGCCGGTTGCCAGCTAATATTAGCCACGCAGCTATCTGTCACCCAACTCCTACAGACAGATCAGATAATAAGTGATCCGACAATGAGAATAATGTATGTATATATATTTTTTGTATCCTGCTTTGACTTGGGGTTTTGTGGACTTATATTGGTCTGGAATTGCTATGGAAATCATAAAACATGAAGCATAATTGGCCTGGTGGTGAGCACATTTTTCTTGTCAGTTATGCTGCCATGGGTTTCACCCTGTAATCTGCATTAATACTCATCAAAATTAGGAATGTGTGTTTTTGAATGTAAAACAACTAAAGTCATCTGGTGGTGATTATGCTGCTCACACTGGGATTATGGCTGTAAATTGTTCGTTTTTAGCACATGGACAGAAAGTCAAAGAATCTAGTTGATTCGCTTTATCTATCTTTCAGTTTTTGGGGGGTAAAATGTCTGAGGGAACACCCAGAACAGAAAACAATATGATTCAGCATGAACAATGAGCACAAATAGTTTCCAAAAGACCCACAGACAAAAAACAACCAGTCATATCCTCAGCAGTGTTTTGAGGGCCCTGCCCTATTAATAATGAATGGTCCACAGACTGTATAAGAACAACAGTCCACTCCCTAGGTTGATTTTCACTTGGCCTTTCTTTTTATTTCTTAAATGTAATTATAAAGCTTCATGTTCGCTTTTGGCTAAAATGATTTAACAAAGTTGTTTCCTAAATCCACAATGTCAGCCTCCGGTCCGTTATCAATGGAGCGACTCCAGGAAGTGCTGATATGATTAGAGGTTTCTTTGGGAACAGTCACTGTGTGCGTGTGCGTGTGCGTGTGCGTGTCGTGTGTGTGCGTGCGTGCGTGCGTGCGTGCGCATGACTGTGTGTGTGTGTGTGTGTGTGTGTGTGTGTGTGTGTGTGTGTGTGTGTGTGTGTGTGTGTGTGTGTGTGTGTGTGTGTGTGTGTGTGTGTGTGTGTGTGTGTGTGTGTGTGTGTGTGTGTGTGTGTGTGTGTGTGCGCGCGCGCGCGTGTGTGTGTGTGTGTGTGTGTGTGTGTGTGTGTGTGTGAGTGTGAGTTCCCTTTAGGGTGGTGAACTTTTGATGAAGGCCAGTGCTTCTCAAATATTTTCATGACAAGGACCCCCAAATGAATATATAGTTGGCCGTGGAGCCCAATCTGAAAAGATTGTGTGGGGATCCCCATTAGAGAAGATTTATGTTCAATGTTTCAAAATGATACCACATTTTTCACCATTTTTCTAAAATGTAAAAAAATGAATACCCAAAGAATCAAATAGTCTTAAAGTGGTACCCTGGATTCTGGAACCACCCCCCACCCCCAAGAACCCCTGGGGGTCCCCAGACCCCACTTTGAGAACCACTGATTTAGGCTACACACATTGGCTGTTTCCCATCATGCCCACAAACACAGTTTATCTGCTGATGATAATCGTCTGCCATGTCCAATATACTACGATAGTTCTCTGGTTCGGCTCACTTTCAACTCTCTTCCTCAGCGCTGCTTAGTCTAGGAGGACATGTCACTCAGAATGGTTACTCTAACAAACAGAGTTATTTGCTCTTTATGGGAGGGATGGTGTGTTCAGCAAGTTGCAGTGAAAGATGTGCGTCGTCAGCTGCTCTTTAGTTAACTTCTCTTGACGTAACCTCTTCCGAAGCGATTGAGTTTCACTTGCCAAGTTTGTTGGTGTGTAATAATACCGGTTCAGCATCATTTGCAAACAATGTAAATCCTTTCCATCTACATGTTAACTGTAAGTGGGTATATACAGTACTCATACACAAGAGACAACATTCCTCCTTTCCTGTTTGTAGCATTGCCACCCGAAATCCGCTTGGCTGATTGTGTAGAACCTTGTTTTGTTTGTCTGCAAAGGCTGAAGAGTCCCAAACATCAAGTCAAGTCAGATTTGTATTTATTTTATATGTTGTTTTGTTTATTTTTAGGCAGTATTTCCTTTATTTGGATAGTAGAGAGACAGGAAAGTGATGGCACTAAAAGGCCATACAACAAAGGTCTCCGGCCGGAGTCAAACCGGGGGAATTCCCGATTATGTGCACTGGACTCTCCATCACAACGGCGTGCCCCTGAATACAGTTTTGACTGTGATCATGGATGGACATATAGCAGATAACAACCCATTAAGCCCTGAGGCTGATTCTACAAATGCCTTCTAAATCAGTAGTTCTCACACTTTGACTTCAAGATTTTTCAAAAATGTCATCTAAAATGACACAGATGCTTTCCCGGTTTTAATGGGTTAATTCCTGGCAGGTCCATGCAGCGATTTAATCGTGCTTTTGGCATTGAACATTGGAACATACAGTATGAATACAAATGTCATTTCTGTTTGCCTTTTAGGCTTCGTAATCAAAAATTGCACATGGGCAGATATGACAAATAACTTATATACTGTACAAAGACATTACTGTCACATTAATTATTTTACTTTTTTTTTCTAAATAGCGGAAATAGCAGATCTACAAATGTGTAGATTTTAAATATCCCATTAAATTCTATTTAAATATTCCAGTCCCTATAAATAATGCGGTCCTAAAGCTCTAGCCCTGGGCTTTTTGTGCGTTTACCTGACAGGCTGCCCTCTCTCTACATTGGTTTCTATAGCTACTACCTGGTTGTTGTATTACCACCCGTTAGTCGAGTGCTTGTTTTTGCCGTTGCTATGGTTTCCAGACCATATCCACCCAGAGCCTTGTGGCTGACAAGAGTTGCATCACTGGAGAATGTATTTAGCTCCCAGTAAGGCACGTTGCCTGGCAACATGTGCAATCCCAGGCAGTACAATTTGGTGGCTAATTGGCAGTGGTGGAAAAAGTACTCAAATTCTTTACTTAAGTAAAAGTACCAATACTGCGATGTAGAAATACTCTGTTGCAAGTGAAAGTCCAGAATTCAAAATGTACTTGAGTAAAAGTACGAAAGTATTGGCATCAAAATGTACTTAAAGTACCAAAAGTACAAGTACTAAAATATTGGAAAATAGCAGATCTACAAGCGTTGTGAGCTTGTAGATCTTCTATTTTCAAATAGCCTATGTATAAAATTTAAGTGGTTATTGTATGTTTTATAATGTAATAATGTATATCTGAAAAGTAACTAAAGTTTTCAAATAATTGTAGTGGAGTAAAAGTACAATATTTGCCTCTGAGATGTAGTGGAGTAGAAGTAAAAGTATTGGAAATTGGAAATACTCAAGTAAGGTACAATTACCTCAAAATTGTACTTATGCACAGTACTTAAGTAAATGTACTTAGTTACTTTCCACCACTGCTAATTGGGTTCCAGGAAGTTGTAACTGAATCACTTGAGGTTGGGAGGCTTCTGTGGCTGCTCACCACGGCTCTCATTTTGTCAGCTCTCCCATCACTGAACCAGGTCCAAATGTCTGCAGGGCACTGGTTCTCAACTTTTTTCAACGTCAAGGACCCCCAAATTAATATGTATTTGGCCGCGGACCACCATCTGAAAAATATTTTGTGCCAGGGACCCTGCAGTGTTAAAGAAATTCAAAATTATTCAAAATGTTCCAATATATATATATATATATATATATATATATATATATATATATATATATATATATATATAATATATATATATATTTTTTTTTTTGTTCAAAAATAGCAGATGTACAAATGTGAGCTTGTATATCTGATATTTTTTAATAGACAAAATATAAGATAGGCTATGGATAAAGTGGTTACATGACTGTGATGCTGTTTTAACTAATTTAGCTGGGGACCCCCCCAAGGACCCCTGAGGGGGACCCCACTTTAAGAATCACTGTCTTGGGGCAATGAGACCGATGTAAAACAACTCTGGTCTCAGTTCAGCTTATGCACTAATGCCTGGCTGGGGGCGTAATTGAAGTTCCATTGCAACTTGTAGAGTTGATTTTTGGTGAACTGACTGTGAGTGTATTCTACCAGTTCATAATTTATCGTAGATGGCGACCAGGTTTATCAGGGGGATCCACCATCCCATGTCCAGTCTCCACCCTTTGTAGTTCATAGACAAGCTGCAGTGTGTTCTTGTCGTTGCTTTTAATTTCAAATGAGCAATATGCAATTCCTCCCATGGGCCTAGTCTCTGCCAACCTCCACTGTTGGTTCTAGCAAGGGTGTAGACCACGATTGTTTTACTATTTTTGAAATAGGGCTTAAGTGGGCAATTCATATTGAACCTTTTTTCCTTCCTAGAAATGTAGTGGAGTTAAAAGTACGATATTTGTATTTGAAATGTAGTGAAGTGAGAGTCATAAGTATCCCAAAAATACAAATACTAAAGTACAGATACTCATAAACATTTACTTTAAGTGTAGTACTCAAGTAAATGTACTTCATTGCCACTGCTGATGACAGCAGGTCTTGTTACAATCTGTGTGATGTAATCAGAACTCAGAAGCACTTTATTACCAGGTGTGTCGGTGCACACAGGAATCGGTTGTGTTCAAGGTGCAACATGACACGGGGACAATAAACAGTTTACTTCGCTATATCCGACCTGCAATATCAGACAGGAATGTATCGTTACAGTCGGGCAGAAACCTCCTAGTATCTCAGTATTCAAACTTGTTTGATTTAGCGTCACACAAAAGCATCAAAAGTAGCAGATCCGCCAGCTCGAAGCGATGCGTTTTGAGCTTATCGATCTGCTATTTTTGGGTTTGAATCCTGAAAATTAACAGTTTTGGACATATGAGGTTTCCACCCGACAGGCATGATTATCTTCATCTACTAGTAATGAAAATAAGCATTTCAGATGTATTTCTGTTTGGGAAAGAAACTGCGGAGGTGGCGTGTACAACATAACTGTATATCGGGTGGTCCTGGACCACCTCTTGGTGGTCGCAGTGGGGTGGGTGGGGGTCCACTGCGATCGCTTGAGGAGGTCAGAACACTGTCGAATAGGGACGCACAATTGATCGGTCATCATATCGGTATCGGTAATGTTGGCCTTAAAAAAGCAATCGTATTGAACCAATATTGAACAGGTTTAGTTTAGTTTATTAGCACATTGTAATATAAAATAGAAACAATACATATCAAAAGAAAACAAGTTATTGTGCAAGAAAAGGAAGAGGCAGGCTTATTTGGAATCCTTTCCTCAATGGAAGAGGTCATTAAATAGCATACATTAAAAGTTCAATAAGAAAAATACAAAACAAGGGGGCCGGCACTGCACTGCAATAATGAAAAAAATAAACACAAAAACTGCACAAAAGAAGAAAAAGACAGATACTTTATGTTATATCCCTTCGTGATGATGAAGGCTTCAGATTCAGTCAGTGTTTTCTAGAGAAGCTTTCAAAAGGCTTTTGGAAAAATTATATATATACACGCTATATTTACATTGTTTGAACTAATGTGTGCATCAGTGGGCCTAATAAATCAGGTAGTAAGAATGCACTGTTCAATAGAATTCTGCATCTGCACCTATAATCACAGTTACAGTAAAACAGGTGTAAGGTAAACCCTACTAGAAACCGGTACTTTAATTTATCGGCATCAGTTGATTTGACCATGCAAAATAATCGGTAATCGGATATCGGCCAACATTTCAATGTCGTGCATCCCTGTCGATGGTGGCTGAGTAGAAGTTCACCATAATGGGCTGAGATGTTGAGCTTCCTAAACTGGCGTAGGAAAAACAACCGTTGCTGGGGCTTTTCTGATAGTTGCGAGATGATGATGTTCTTATCCCATTGACATTTTTTATTTCAATTTCAAGTTTGATATGACTTTTTTTATCTTTGAGACCCAAATACAGGCTGTAAAATCATCAGTGTAATTTTGACTCTGCGAGTGTACAAATGGAACCAATTTGTACACTCTCAGAGTTACAGACCTGTAACTCCTCAAGGACCTCTGGGGATCCCTGGACCCCCAAGTTGAGAAACCACTGCACTAATCTACAATATACTGACAGTGGAGCAGTTTTCACGCTG
>NC_137621.1:42415857-42418357 GCF_963280865.1 Gymnoscopelus braueri | reverse complement strand
ATCAAATGCAAATGAGATTTCCGGAGGTAGGGGGTTTACCAGGCTAACTGAATAATATGACTGGACTGAATGTGCAAAAAGAATGAAATGAAAAAAAGTTAACAAAGTCACTGCCGTGTTTGAATATTGAACATTGTGAATAATTTCACTGCACTGCCAGTGTCAGAGCGGCTATTTCACGCCACACCAGAAGACGATTGCGTTCATATACACGAGTACATTGTATATTATATTCCTAAATTTGAATCGTGTTTTTTTGTGAGAATGAACGTTTGGAGGTTTGTTCGGAATTACCAAACGAACGTCTGATGCCTAAACAGAGTCATTCGGGCCAGCCCTGACACAAACACACAAATAGAGTTGTTGGGGTACATTGGCACAGCTTGTTTATAGGTGCTTATTTTTCCGATGTGAGGAGGCAGGCATTCTTTAAATCGACTCTGATTGTTTTTTCATACAAACCATGTGTGTGACTTGTGTTCAAACATGAATTCCCCACCGAGCCAGTCTCTGGCCTAATAGAAGAAAAATGACCCATCTAGTAGGGCTTGTTGTTCGCTGCCTGGTCTCTGATTGGTGCTCAGTAGGGGTGGCTAGGCGTGACACCTATATTACTTGTTGACTTTGGGTTTTGCCACGGGCGCTTTTACCACTCCGAGCGCCGCGTGTCACCCTGGGGTCCCGGTGGCTGTTTTAAAATATACCGCGGTCTTGCAGGTACAAGTACAATTTTGAGGTATTTTACTTGAGTATTTCCAATTTCCAATACTTTGACTTCTACTCCACTACATCTCAGAGGCAAATATTGTACTTTTACTCCACTACAATTATTTGAAAACTTGAGTTACTAGTTACTTTGCAGATATAGATTATTACATTATAAAACATACATTACCACTTTAGCCCTATTTCATACCTAGGCTATTTGAAAATAGCCGATCTACAAGCTCACAACTGTGTGAGTTTGTAGATCTGCTATTTTCAAACACCTTAGTACTTTTACTTTTGGTACTTTTAGTACATTTTTATTTTGGGACATTCACTTGTATCAGAGTACTTCTACATTGCAGTATTGATACTTTTACTTAAGTAAAACATTTGATTACTTTTTCCACCACTGCCCGTTTGGCATCCTTGACACGTAGTTAGCAGGAATTATGAGGTACATTCAGCGTTTGTTAATAACCGGTTCCCTCTCTCTGTTGCCCCTCCCCTCCCCTCCCTCCCTCCCTTCCCCTCTCTGTCTCCTCCCTGTCTTCCAGGCTGACCAACTAACAGAAGAGCAGATTGCTGGTAAGGTGACACTCTTCCAACATTGTTCCCTATTGATCTACGCACCGTAAACGTGTTTGCGAGTCAACTTATATTACACCAGTGATATGCACGAGGTGTATACAATTTACAATGCAGGCATTTAGCAGACGCTCTTTATCCAGAGCGGCTTACAGTAAGCAAGGTAAACATCAAATGCATAGAGACAGTGTAGGGCCTCAGTAATCTAGGATCCTATAGGTAAACCAAGAACCTAACAACATTCTAAACGGTATAATATTAACAAAAACAAATAATCTGTACATTGAAACTGTACAAACTATTGGATTCCAGGTCAACAATGAACCTGGCATCTGTCTAAATAACATGCTATCTAAATCATTGGTTCTCAAAGTGGGGTCCGGGGACCCCAGGGGGTCCGTGGGGGGGTTCCAGGGGGTCCTCGGCAAAATGTGTTAATATAGCGTCACGATAATTTTAACCACTTTAACCTTTTATACTTTGGCTATTAAAAAAATAGCAGATACACAAGCTCATAGCGCGGCACCGAGTGCCGCGCTATGATCTTGTAGATCTGCTATTTTTGAAAAATCGTGAAAATGTGTGCAAACCTTTGAATATATATTTTTCAAAGCGAACATTTGTAACTGAAATCTTTGCTCCTGGGGGGTTCCCTGGAACAAAACATTTTGAGATGGGGGGTCCGCGGCCAAATACACATCACTTTGGGGGTGCTCGACGTGAAAAAGTTTGAGAACCACTGATCTAAATGACACACACCACATATTATACGTACGTCGTACACTTGTGAACTGATCCCCTCCCCCCCCCCCCCCCCACACCCCTCCTCTTTTCCTTCCTCTCTTTTCCTGCTCCTCCTTTTTGCTCCGGTCGGTCTCATCAGAGTTCAAGGAGGCCTTCTCCCTGTTCGATAAGGACGGCGACGGCACCATCACCACCAAGGAGCTGGGGACCGTCATGAGGTCGCTGGGTCAGAACCCCACCGAGGCCGAGCTGCAGGACATGATCAACGAGGTGGACGCCGACGGTACGACCGCGCCCCCCCCCCGCCGCCTACATTACACCCAGGGTTTGGGGGGGGGGGTCACTAACTCACTAGTGAACGACAGTGGTGGAAAGTAAACTAAGTACATTTACTCAAGTAGGCTACTGTACTTAAGTACAATTTTGAGGTATTACAAAACATACATTACCCACTTCAGCCCTA